>NC_134312.1:203065184-203334071 GCF_964195595.1 Calonectris borealis
AGAAAAACTCGTGGGTTGAGATAAAGACAGTTTAATAGAACAGAAAAGGGAGAATAATGATAATAAATAATGATAGAATATACAAAATGAGTGATGCACAATGCAATTGCTCACCACCCGCGCTGACCGATAACCAAGTAGCGATCGGTACTTCCTGGATCACGCCTACCATTCATATACTGAGCATGACGTCACATGGTATGGAATACTCCATTGGCCAGCTGGCCTGGCCGTCCTGATTATGTTCCCTCCCATCTTGTGTACCTAGCTCAGTCAGTAGGCGCGGGAGCTGTCCTTGGACTAGGAGGGCACTTAGCAACAACTGAAAACATCAGTGTGTTATCAACATTCTCCTCATACTAAATCCAAAACACAGCACTAGGAAGAAATTTAACCCTATCCCAGCCGAAACCAGGACAGTATCCACCCCTTATTCCATACCATTTACGTTATGCTTAGGTCTCACATTTTTCGATACCTTTCAATTAATCACCACTATCTTTATATATATATACATATATAATACATATACATACATATATACATATAATACATATACATACATATATACACATAAATATATATAAATGTCCATTGAGTTCTTTTAGTCCACAACTTTGAGCTCCATCTGTCATAACAGTCTTTCAGGGCCAGAAGGATGGTGTGTGGTGTTGGGCTGTTGCATCCCGAAGCCAGTTCTCGTTTCGGTACTGCTGCACTCGTTCAGTTCTATCATCGTTGCACTTTGCTCGGTTTCATCGGAGTTAGTTCATTCTTCATTAATCTGGGTGACTTTCACTGCTACACCATTGATAGCAACCATAGAAATAATTATATACAATATCATATAACAATTGACATCATAAAATTCAGTTCATTGGCTATTTTCACCCAAAATCAAATCCCCTTGAGGTACACACCGGACTTGCCCATCCTTTCGCATCACCCACCAAGTGCACCCAGGTCCTTGAGCAAAAGCAATTCCATGGATGGGTTTTCCCTTGCCAGAGGCAGGAGTAACCCAGACTGTCTTCCCCAGGATATTTCTCATATGCACGACAGGGACTTTATCTCCATCTACAGTACGTAAAAGTCTTGACTGGGCAGGGCCAGCTCGATTAACAGACCCCCTAGTGTTGACTAACCAGGTGGCTTTTGCTAAATGTGTATCCCAATGCTTGAATGTCCCACCACCCATTGCCCTCAGTGTTGTCTTTAGCAGCCCGTTGTATCGTTCGATTTTCCCGGAGGCTGGTGCATGGTAGGGGATGTGATAGATCCACTCAATGCCGTGCTCTTTGGCCCAGGTGTCTATGAGGGTGTTTCGGAAATGAGTCCCGTTGTCTGACTCAATTCTTTCTGGGGTGCCATGTCGCCATAGGACTTGCTTTTCAAGGCCCAGGATGGTGTTCCGGGCAGTGGCATGAGGCACAGGGTATGTTTCTAGCCAGCCGGTGGTTGCTTCCACCATGGTGAGCACATAGCGTTTGCCGTGCCGGGTTTGTGGGAGTGTGATATAATCAATCTGCCAGGCCTCCCCATATTTGTATTTCAACCATCGTCCCCCATACCAAAGAGGCTTTACTCGCTTGGCTTGTTTGATTGCAGCGCACGTTTCACATTCATGGATAACCTGTGCAATAGCGTCCATGGTTAAGTCCACCCCTCGATCACGAGCCCATCTATATGTTGCATCTCTTCCTTGATGGCCTGAGGCGTCATGGGCCCACCGAGCTATAAATAATTCACCCTTATGTTGCCAGTCCAGATCCACCTGAGCCACTTCAATCTTAGCAGCCTGGTCCACCTGCTGGTTGTTTTGATGTTCTTCAGTGGCTCGACTCTTGGGTACGTGAGCATCTACGTGACGTACTTTTACAACCAGGTTCTCTACCCGGGCAGCAATATCTTGCCACAATGCGGCAGCCCAGATGGGTTTACCTCTGCGCTGCCAGTTGTTCTGCTTCCACTGCTGCAACCACCCCCACAGGGCATTTGCCACCATCCATGAGTCAGTATAGAGATAAAGTACTGGCCATTTTTCTCGTTCAGCAATGTCCAAGGCCAGCTGGATGGCTTTCACCTCTGCAAACTGGCTCGATTCACCTTCTCCTTCAGCAGTTTCTGCAACTTGGCGTATAGGACTCCATACAGCAGCTTTCCATCTCCGATGTTTTCCCACAAGACGACAGGACCCATCAGTGAACAGGGCATATTGCTTCTCGTTTTCTGGTAGTTTGTTATACAGTGGGGCTTCTTCAGCACGTATCACCTCCTCCTCTGTGGATATGCCAAAATCTTTGCCTTCTGGCCAGTTCGTGATCACCTCCAAGATGCCTGGGCGACTGGGGTTTCCTATTCGGGCCCGTTGTGTGATCAGTGCGACCCACTTACTCCACGTAGCATCGGTTGCATGATGTGTAGAGGGGACGCTCCCTTTGAACATCCAGCCCAGCACCGGCAGTCGGGGTGCCAGGAGGAGCTGTGCTTCAGTGCCAACCACTTCCGAAGCAGCTCGAACCCCTTCATATGCTGCCAATATCTCCTTCTCAGTTGGAGTGTAGCGGGCCTCGGATCCTCTGTATCCCCGACTCCAGAACCCTAAGGGTCGACCTCGAGTCTCCCCTGGTGCTTTCTGCCAGAGGCTCCAGGTAGGACCATTCTCCCCGGCTGCGGTGTAGAGCACATTCTTTACATCTTGTCCTGCCCGGACTGGCCCAAGGGCTACTGCATGAACTATCTCCTGTTTAATTTGTTCAAAGGCTTGTCGTTGCTCAGGGCCCCATCTGAAGTCGTTCTTCTTCCTGGTCACTTGATAGAGGGGGCTTACGATCTGACTGTAATTTGGAATATGCATTCTCCAAAAACCCACAACGCCTAAGAAAGCTTGTGTTTCCCTTTTGCTAGTTGGTGGGGACATGGCTGTTATTTTGTTGATCACATCCATTGGGATCTGACGACGTCCATCTTGCCATTTTATTCCTAAAAACTGGATCTCCTGTGCAGGTCCCTTGACCTTACTTTGTTTTATGGCAAAACCGGCTTTCAGAAGGATTTGAATTATTCTCTCCCCTTTCTCAAAAACTTCTTCTGCTGTGTTGCCCCACACGATGATGTCATCAATGTATTGCAGGTGTTCCGGAGCCTCACCCTGTTCCAGTGCGGTGTGGATCAGTCCATGGCAAATGGTAGGGCTGTGTTTCCACCCCTGGGGCAGTCGGTTCCAGGTGTACTGGACGCCCCTCCAAGTGAAAGCAAACTGTGGCCTGCACTCTGCTGCCAAAGGGATGGAGAAGAAGGCATTAGCAATGTCAATTGTGGCGTACCACTTGGCTGCCTTTGACTCCAGTTCGTATTGAAGTTCTAGCATGTCCGGCACGGCAGCACTCAGTGGCGGCGTGACTTCGTTCAGGCCACGGTAGTCTACTGTTAGTCTCCACTCTCCATTAGACTTTCGCACTGGCCATATGGGACTGTTGAAGGGTGAGCGAGTCTTGCTGATCACTCCTTGGCTCTCCAGTCGACGAATCAGCTCATGGATGGGGATCAGGGAGTCTCGGTTGGTGCGGTATTGCCGCCGGTGCACTGTTGTGGTAGCGATTGGTACCTGTTGTTCTTCAACCCTCAACAACCCCACAACAGAAGGGTCCTCTGAGAGACCTGGCAAGGTGGACAGCTGTTTAATTTCCTCTGTCTCCAGGGCAGCTATACCAAAAGCCCACCGATACCCTTTTGGGTCCTTAAAATACCCTCTCCTGAGGTAGTCTATGCCAAGGATGCACGGAGCCTCTGGGCCAGTCACAATGGGGTGCTTCTGCCACTCGTTCCCGGTTAGGCTCACTTCAGCCTCCAACACAGTTAACTCTTGGGATCCCCCTGTCACTCCAGAAATACAGATGGGTTCTGCCCCTTTATAGCTTGATGGCATTAGGGTGCACTGTGCACCAGTGTCTACGAGAGCCTTATACTCCTGTGGCTCTGATGTGCCAGGCCATCGAATCCACACAGTCCAGTAAACCCGGTTGTCCCTTTCCTCCACCTGGCCGGAGGCAGGGCCCCTCTAGTTCTGGTCATAGTATCCGCTTCTCACTTCTTGCAAACGTGAGTCAAGAATTCCTTCATTACAGTCCAAAGTAAGATCAGCCCTTCTACTCTGTCTGGGGAACTGTTCACTGGAAACTGGACCGTCATGAGACAGGGTTTTCCTGAAAACTGGAGCAGCATTTTTCCTGGGAGAACCCCCTTGTGTGATTGTTTTTCCTTGCAACTCACGTACACGTGCCTCTAGGATGAAGGTAGGTTTTCCATCCCACTGCCTCATGTCCTCTCCGTGGTCACGCAGGTAAAACCACAGGGTGCCCCGTGGTGTGTACTTTCGATATCCTCTCTCTTGAGGAGAAAAACGCTGACTCCTAATGGCTGAGATACTGGTCCGTACAGGTGGAGAATAGGACCTATTGTCTTTGAGTTGCTGGACCTCTCGGGACAGTTTCTCTACAGCCGAGACAAGGGAGGAGGAGATAGTTTCTTCAAAATCCCGAAGTCTGCTAACCACCTCATCCACCGTTGGTGCTTCTTCCTCTTTCCAGCACAGTACTGCCAACGAACTGGCGTACGATGCTGGTGCGCTCCGTACCAACTTCCGCCACATGGGTCGCATGCACTGGACGTCATCTGGATCTTTGGGTGTTCGGACATCGTCCAGGTCACTATAAACCACCTCCAGCACGCCTAGTTCTCTCAGGTACTGGATACCTCTCTCCATAGTGGTCCATTTGCCTAGGCGATATATAACATCTTCCTTGAAGGGATACCTTTCCTTCACGCCTGACAGCAGTCGCCTCCAGAGGCTGAGGACCTGTGTCCCTTTTCCAATTGCTTTGTCAATGCCTCCTTCCCTAGCAAGGGATCCCAGCTGTTTGGCTTCCTTTCCCTCCAATTCCAGGCTACTGGCCCCATTATCCCAGCATCGGAGCAGCCAGGTAACAATATGCTCGCCTGGACGACGGCTAAAATCTTTCCGCATATCTCGCAGTTCACTCAGGGATAGGGATCGGGTGGTTTCCGTCTCGTTTATGAGTTCTTCCTCTTCCTCCTCCCCTCCTTGTGATGGCCCTGCTCTTTCATCATCTCTTTCTAAACGACCTGATCTCCGCTTCCAAGATTTCCTCTTCTGTACAGGGGCAACGGATACCAGCAAGGGTTGGTCCTCTGGTTCAGCTGGAGTGCCTGTTGCTGGGGTTTGGGTAGCTGCAGTGCTTGTCATGGGGGTTGGAGTAATTGTAGTGCCTGTTGCCGGAGCTTGAGTGGCTGCAGTGCCTGTCGCAGGGGTTGGAGAAGCTACGGTGACTGTTGCCGGGGTTTGAGTAGCCACAGGGGTTGTCATGGGGGTTGGAGTAGCCGCAGTGCCTGTCGTGGGGTTTTGAGTAGCCACCGTGTCTGTTGCCGCCCCCGAGACTCGCCGCTCCGCCCGCCCCGATGAGGCACCGCTGCTTGCCCTCCCTCTTTTCTTGTTCCTGAGGGTTGATCTCTGGACAGTATTCCTGAGTAGTTGTTTAACCCTAAACAAGGCCTGAACCACATTCAGGAGACATAGCAATATGAACATGCTTGTTTGAGCATCCCAAGGATATTCAAAATTCTCAGGGAATATTGTGGACATCTTTGTGAAGAGGATAGAAGAAAAAGGAGTTTCTGACGATATGGAAGGGAAGATGAACAAGTGGGAGAGAGTGTCCCATCCCGTCTCCCCCTTAAATTCATTCTCCGAGGAGAAACAAGTGCAATTACCAATAATCTCTAAGAGGTGGTTCCCGAGGTACAGAAATGACGGCAGTGCCGAGTACAGATACCAGATTAGACTTACGACCAATGATTTTATCACCTCATAAAACAGCAACAAAATGATAATCTTGGCCCAGTTCCGAATAATGATAAACAGCACAAAAGGGAACATATACTGCAAGCAAGGTATTACATGACCCAACATTGAGAGCCAGCCCCACAACTTTGACAGCCAATACATCAACATTGTGACCAATCAATATAATGGATGCTTATAACAATTTTGCCTTAACACACTTTGGTCAGATCTATCGTTATCTCAACCCTTCGTGCCCCACGTTGGGCGCCAAAAAGGACTGTCGTGGTTTAACCTGGCAGGCAGCCAAATACCACGCAGCCGCTCACTCACTCCCCCCGCCCCCCAATGGGACGGGGAGAGAATCGGAAGGGTAAGAGTGAGAAAAACTCGTGGGTTGAGATAAAGACAGTTTAATAGAACAGAAAAGGGAGAATAATGATAATAAATAATGATAGAATATACAAAATGAGTGATGCACAATGCAATTGCTCACCACCCGCGCTGACCGATAACCAAGTAGCGATCGGTACTTCCTGGATCACGCCTACCATTCATATACTGAGCATGACGTCACATGGTATGGAATACTCCATTGGCCAGCTGGCCTGGCCGTCCTGATTATGTTCCCTCCCATCTTGTGTACCTAGCTCAGTCAGTAGGCACGGGAGCTGTCCTTGGACTAGGAGGGCACTTAGCAACAACTGAAAACATCAGTGTGTTATCAACATTCTCCTCATACTAAATCCAAAACACAGCACTAGGAAGAAATTTAACCCTATCCCAGCCGAAACCAGGACACCAGCACTGGTCCAGTGCAACTTACAGTGGGTAGGGACGTGGCTAAGTGGCTTTTGCTAAAAAAAAAAGATCATCTGAGACTTACAGAAGCAGTAGAGGACTCAGAGGAAACTGTGGAGGGGAGGAAGAACAGCTGTCCTGACTAGGTTGCCCAAGTCTTCCTTCCCAATGATTTTCAGTTGGTTGTAGCTTTGCCACATCATAAAGGCTTGTGGTGAAACTTCTTGTGCTGTGTACTTGTCTATAAAACTTCAGGTTCAGGCATTTCTGAGAAGGAGGCTAAGGAAAAATATATTGTTTTGCACTGTTGTAAAAAGTCAACATTTCAGCAACATATAATGTTGGAACAATGCAAATTCTGACAAAATCATCATATGCATTCCCTGCCCACATCTCTTTATCATCCCTAATCAGTGTGAACGTTAAATGTAACCAAAAAATGCATTTTGCACCTATGCAGATAAACCCTGGCAATTGCAATTGCATTAAATGGACTGGTTACTCTATCTCTACTGGGTACACTTCAGCCCCGAGCAGAGAAGGATTATTGCTGCAACAGCAGCTGTGGCTCGATGCACACCTTCCCCTGTCTTGGTGCTGGACAGAAAGCAGAGACACAGCCTCCCCTTTTCCTGAAGTGCTACCTGTGCTGTGCACAGACAGCATAGCGTCAGAAGTTCCCAAATTGTCCTGGTTTTGGCTGTGATAGAGTTAAATTTCTTCCTAGTGCTGTGTTTTGGATTTAGTATGAGAAGAATGTTGATAACACACTGATGTTTTCAGTTGTTGCTAATCAAGGACAGCTTGCTCCTTGCTCCTAATCAAGGACAGCTCCCATGCCTACTACTGAACTAGGTACACAAGATGGGAGGGAACATAATCAGGACAGCCAGCCCAGCTGGCCAATGGGGTATTCCATACCATGTGACGTCATGCTCAGTATATGAATGGTAGGCGTGCTCCTAGGAAGTAGTGATCGCTACTTGGTTATCGGTCAGCGCGGGTGGTGAGCAATTGCATTGTGCATCACTCATTTTGTATATTCTATCATTATTATTATTATTTTCCCTTTTCTGTTCTATTAAACTGTCTTTATCTCAACCCACGAGTTTTTCTCACTCTCACCCTTCCAATCCTCTCCCCATCCCACTGGGGGTGGTGGGGGGAGTGAGCGAGCAGCTGTGAGGTATTTGGCTGCCTGCCAGGTTAAACCACGACAGTCCTTTTTGGTGCCCAGTGTGGGGCACGAAGGGTTGAGATAATGATAGATCTGACCAAAGCGTGTTAAGGCAAGATAGTTATAAACATTAATTATATTGATTGGTCACAATGTTGATTTATTGGCTGTCAAAGTTGTGGGGCTGGCTCTCAATGTTGGGTTATGTAATACCTTGCTTGCAGTATATGTTCCCTTTTGTGCTGTTTATCATTATTCGGAACTGGGCCAAGGTTATAATTTTGCTGCTGTTTCATGAGGTGATAAAATAATTGGTCGTAAGTCTAATCTGGTATCTGTACTTGGCACTGCCGTCATCTCTGTACCTTGGGAACCGCCTCTTAGAAACTATTAGTGATTACACTTTTTTCTCCTTGGAGAATGAATTTAAGGGGGAGACAGGATGGGACACTTTCTCCCACTTGTTCATCTTCCCTTCCATATCGTCAGAAACTCCTTTTTCTTCTATCCTCTTCACAAAGATGTCCACAATATTCCCTGAGAATTTTGAATATCCTTGGGATGCTCAAACAAGCATGTTCATATTGCTATGTCTCCTGAATGTGGTTCAGGCCTTGTTTAGGGTTAAACAGCTATTCAGGAATACTGTCCAGAGATCAACCCTCAGGAACAAGAAAAGAGGGAGGGCAAACGGCAGTGCCTCGTCAGGGCGGGCAGAGCGGCGCTTCCCGGGGGCGGCGGGCAGTGGGAGGTCGACCCCGGCAACAGACACGGTGGCTACTCAAACCCCCACAACAGGCACTGCGGCTACTTCAACCCTCACGACAACCCCTGTGGCTACTCAAACCCCGGCAAGAGTCACCGTAGCTTCTCCAACCCCAGCGACAGGCACTACAGCTGAACCAGAGGACCAACCCTTGCTGGTATCCGTCACCCCTGTACAGAAGAAGAAATCTTTGAAACAGAAGTCAGGTCGCTTAGAAAGGGATGATGGAAAAGCAGGGCCATCACGAGGAGGGGAGGAGGAGGAGGAAGAACTCATAAATGAGATAGAAACCACCCGATTGCTATCCCCAAGTGAGCTGCGACATATGCAGGAAGATTTTGGCTGTCGTCCAGGCGAGCACATTGTTCCTGGCTGCTCCGATGCTGGGATAATGGGGCCAGTAGCCTGGAATTAGAGGGGAAGGAAGCCAAACAGCTGGGATCCCTTTCTAGGGGAGGGGGCATTGACAAAGCGATTGGAAAAGGGACACAGGCCCTCAGCCTTTGGAGGTGACTGCTATCAGGTGTGAAGGAAAGGTATCCCTTCAAGGAAGATGTTATATATCGCCCAAGCAAATGGACCACTATGGAGAGAGGTATCCAGTACCTGAGAGAACTAGGCATGCTGGAAGTGGTTTATAGTGACCTGGACAACGACCAAACGCCCAAAGATCCAGATGAAGTCCAGTGCACTGGACCCATGTGGAGGAAGTTGGTACAGAGCGCACCAGTGTCGTATGCCAGTTCGTTGGCAGTATTGTGCTGGAAAGAGGAAGAAGCACCAACGGTGGGTGACATGGTTAGCAGACTCTGGGAATACGAAGAAACTGTCTCCTCCTCCCTTGTCTCAGCTGTGGAGAAACTGTCCCGGGAGGTCCAGCAACTTAAAGACGATAGGTCCTATTCTCCACCTGTATGGACCAGTATCTCAGCCATTAAGGGTCAGCGTTCTTCTGCTCAAGAGAGAGCATATAGAAGGTACACACCATGGGGCACCCTGTGGTTTTACCTGCATGACCACGGAGAGGACATGATGCAGTGGGATGGAAAACCTACCTTGACCCTAGAGGCACGGGTACGTGAGTTGCAAGGAAAGACAATGACGCAAGGGGGTTCCCCCAGGAAAAATGCTGCTCCAGTTTTCAGGAAAAACCTGTCTCTCGACGGTCCAGTTTCCAGTGAACAGTTCCCCAGACAGAGTAGAAGGGCTGATCTTACTTTGGATTGTAACAGAAATTCTTGTCTCACGTTTGTAAGAAGTGAGAGATGGATACTATGACCGGAACTAGAGGGGCCCTGCCTCCAGCCAGGTGGAGGAAAGGGACAACTGGGTTTACTGGACTGTGTGGGTTTGATGGCCTGGCACATCAGACCCACAGGAGTATAAGGCTCTCGTAGACACCGGTGCACAGTGTACCCTGATGCCATCAAGCTGTAGAGGGGCAGAACCCATCTGTATTTCTGGAGTGACAGGGGGATCCCAAGAGTTAACTGTATTGGAGGCCGAACTGAGCCTAACCGGGAATGAGTGGCAGAAGCACCCCATTGTGACTGGCCCAGAGGCTCCGTGCATCCTTGGCATAGACTACCTCAGGAGAGGGTATTTCAAGGACCCAAAAGGGTACCAGTGGGCTTTTGGTATAGCTGCCCTGGAGACGGAGGAAATTAAATAGCTGTCCACCTTGCCTGGTCTCTTGGAGGACCCTTCTGTTCAGCAAGGAGGAACCTTGCTGAGGGTTGAAGAACAGCAGGTACCAATCGCTACCACAACCGTGCACCGGCGGCAATATCGCACCAACCGAGATTCCCTGATTCCCATCCATAAGCTGATTCGTCCACTGGAGACCCAAGGAGTGATCAGCAAGACTCGCTCACCCTTTAACAGTCCCATATGGCTGGTGTGAAAGTCCAATGGAGAGTGGATATTAACAGTAGACTACCGTGGCCTGAACGAAGTCACGCTGCCGTTGAGTGCTGCTGTGCCGGACATGCTAGAACTTCAATATGAACTGAAGTCAAAGGCAGCCAAGTGGTACGCCACCATTGACATCACTAATGCGTTCCTCTCAGTCCCTTTGACGGCAGAGTGCAGGCCACAGTTTGCTTTCACTTGGAGGAGTGTCCAGTACACCTGGAACCGACTGCCCCAGGGGTGGAAACACAGCCCTACCATTTGCCATGGACTGATCCGCACCGCACTGGAAAAGGGTGAGGCTCCGGAACACCTGCAATACATTGATGACATCATCGTGTGGGGCAACACAGCAGAAGAATTCTTTGAGAAAGAGAAGAAAATAATTCAAGTCCTTCTGAAGGCCGGTTTTGCCATAAACCAAAGTAAGGTCAAGGGACGTGCACAGGAGATCCAATTTTTAGGAATATAATGGCAAGATGGACGTCGTCAGATCCCAATGGATGTGATCAACAAAATAACAGCCATGTCCCCACCAACTAGCAAAAAGGAAACACAAGCTTTCTTAGGCGTTGTGGGCTTTTGGAGAATGCATATTCCAGAGTACAGCCTGATTGTAAGCCCTCTCTATCAAGTGACCCGGAAGAAGAACAATTTCAAATGGGGCCCTGAGCAGCAACAAGCCTTTGAGCAAATTAAACGGGAGATAGTTCATGCAGTAGCCCTTGGGCCAGTCCGGGCAGGACAAGATGTGAAGAATGTGCTCTACACTGGAGCTGGGAAGAATGGTCCTACCTGGAGCCTCTGGCAGAAAGCACCAGGGGAGACTCGAGGTCGACCCTTAGGGTTCTGGAGTCGGGGATACAGAGGATCCGAGGCCCGCTACACTCCAACTGAGAAGGAGATATTGGCAGCATATGAAGGGGTTCGAGCTGCTTCGGAAGCGGTTGGTACTGAAGCACAGCTCCTCCTGGCACCCCGACTGCCGGTGCTGGGCTTGGTGTTCAAAGGGAGGGTCCCCTCTACACATCATGCAGCCAATGCTACGTGGAGTAAGTAGGTCACACTGATCACACAACGGGCCCGAATAGGAAACCCCAGTCGCCCAGGAATCTTGGAGGTGATCACGAACTGGCCAGAAGGCAAAGATTTTGGAATATCCCCAGAGGAGGAGGTGACATGTGCTGAAGAGGCTCCACTGTATAATAAACTACCAGAAAATGAGAAGCAATATGCCCTGTTCACTGATGGGTCCTGTCGCCTTGTGGGAAAACATTGGAGATGGAAGGCTGAGGTATGGAGTCCTATACGCCAAGTTGCAGAAACTGCTGAAGGAGAAGGTGAGTTGAGCCAGTGGTGAAAGCCATCCAGCGGGCCTTGGACATTGCTGAACAAGAAAAATGGCCAGTACTTTATCTCTATACTGACTCATGGATGGTGGCAAATGCCCTGTGGGGGTGGTTGCAGCAATGGAAGCAGAACAACTGGCAGCGCAGAGGTAAACCCATCTGGGCCGCCACGTTGTGGCAAGATATTGCTGCCCGAGTAGAGAAACCTGGTTGTAAAAGTATGTCACGTAGATGCTCATGTACCCAAGAGTCGAGTCACTGAAGAACATCAAAACAACCAGCAGGTGGACCAGGCTGCTAAGATTGAAGTGGCTCAGGTGGATCTGGACTGGCAACATAAGGGTGAATTATTTATAGCTCGGTGGGCCCATGACGCCTTGACACTCGTGCCTGTTCCTCTCCACAAATCAAATAAAGAGGGGCCAGAAACCACATATGGGAAACGTGGAAAAAATAGGCATAAATGGTCTGAAACTGGAGGTAGGAACTGTGAGGAAAAGCCATTGCCTTTTCTAGGATGCAGGATTCCTTCACATCCAACATCTCTTCAACAGCAATTTTTCTCCCCTCCCAGATTAGGAGACGTGCGAGCTACAGCAAGCCATGGGAAGACAAGCTGCTTCTTACCAGCAAGCACTTTGGTCCCACTGTCCCAGCTGGCATCACCTTCTCCAGGTGGGCTTGCATGAATGCACATGGCTGGGACAGGAGGTGGGAGAGGGTCCTGTGGCTGCCAGAGCTCTGTGGGCAGGTGGATGCTACCCTCTCCAAGGCTGGCAGTGGCTCCCCTGCCTTCTCCTTGTGGCTGTGCTGGCCTCCCCTTGCTTCTGTCCCTGTTAATGTTCAGTGCCTAGGTGCAAGGAGAGAGAGATCCACCTCCTCTGTTTGCCTCTCCACTACTCTTTCTACCTCCTCAGGACTTTTCCTGCTCCCTGCAGCTCTCACCCACGAGAGCAGGAACAAATGGGATGTGGCACATATGCCTCCATTTGGTGCAACACTTTTAATGATGTTGGGGTAATTGCTTCTCTTTCCCTTTGCTTTCCAAGGCTTTGGGCAAGGGACAAAGCAGAAAATATTGCAAGTGGGACTGGATCTTGTCACTAGGGTCACGTGCAGGGAGCCAGGGTCTGGATGTGGTCAGCCTGGGATGACTGGGCAGCAAGACAGGGCCTGGGGACTGAAGCCTGAGCCCCTGCTGAGTGTGAATGCTGCCTAGGGCACCTCTCTTGGTGGTTCAAAGTAAATGACTCCAGCCATTCACAGATGGTTTCCTAATCATTGGTTGTTTTCTGAGTTGTTTACTCTGAGACACTAGGGTCTCAGCTGCAGAACGGAGTTTTCTACAAGCAGTTGTAGCTCTGCCTTGACTTTATTATACCCTATGTAATACCTGAAACCCTGAAATCTAGTCAAGGAAATCTGGCACTCAGAGTGAATGGGTTCTTTTGTCTTTAGTCTATGCACCTTGGTGCCTGGAGTATTACATGGACAAACGTCACTCCCTCATTTCACAAGAGAAACTAATGTTTGTGGAGCCCTTGGATACCTCAGTGAAGAATACTATGGAAATCCCCAAAGCAAATAACTGGACCTTTCCAGATCAGGGTTTTAACAGAGTGTAAATAATAAATAGATCATGCCCCAAATAGCTACCATTGTTTGCAGGTAGTGACCAACTCTTGCTCTTGACATTTATGACAGAGGTGAGGTGACAGATGGAGGTTCGGACCAATGCATTTGCAGGAGTTGAAGCCAAGCAGATAGCAGTTCCAAAACGACAGACGAAATACCTATTCGTAACTCAAAAGGACTAGCCTTCATGTTTTCACTCCAAACTACACCCAGGTATAGGATATCTTGGGTTAATCTGTGCCTAACCAGCATTTCCCCTATAGTCATCTGTTCCTGACAGAGACCCCAGAGTAACTCACCAGCAAAGTTGCTGATCATGTATGATTTACCTTCTGGTTAGTCCAGAGCCTCCCACATGGTGTGAGTCCAGATCCCCCAGCAAAGCCATTGGGTCCAGACCATTGCAGTTCACTCCATTTCGTGACAATGGAGAACTGAAGCGGTGTCAGGATCAGGGCTGCCTTCCAGGTCAGCGGTCCAGTGGTCAGTGGTGAGGGCTTTGGGACTGTGGTTTGAAGGCTGCTAATTGAAGGTCTGAGCTTTTAAGGTGCTGCAAGCTTAAGTACAGCAAAGCCCTTTAGCACTTGCTGAACTTTAAGAGTATAAATGAAATCCAGAAGATTAATGCTGTGCTTAAAGGCTTTGCTGGATCAATATGCCTTACTGCATCAATTCCAGAGGTGGATGGCAAGCTGTAGACAACAGGGTCTGTTTCACAGTAAATTCTCTGGATCACCATGATTGCCTGTGAAGAGCTCTTGGGAGAGAGAAGACTTTTGCTTGAGTTGTTCCGTCAGTGCAAATGTTCAGGCGGCAGTGGCCACTGGTAATTCCCCACGGTAATTCCCAATGACCATCAAGTATTTCTGCCCTGCTCCGGAGTGGAAAGGGATTGTAATTCCAAGTGTAGGTTTCCTGTAAGAACGTGGTCTCTCTCCCATGAGTCTTCATCTTAGGGTGATGGTCTCAAAACTCTTTGTCAAAACATGCAGTAAAGTAGAGACCATCGCGTTGCCTGGCTCTGGGCGTAGGCCAGGGTACAGTCTGCTTGGTTTGTGAGCGTGCACCTCAGAGTGGTGGCTACAGTATTTTCAACCAACACCTGAATCACCTTAGGAGATGATACAAAATTTTTATATAAGAAAAAGGTCTTTACATATAAACACTTTTAGACATTTTCATGTCAAGGACATGCCCTCTCCTTTCTTTTCATCCTCCCCTTCACCTGTGCTCAGGATCTGCGAACAAGGCCCTCTTTAAAAAAAAAGGTATACTTTGATTGATCTGGTATTTATCAAACTAATCTACATATATTAAATTTTCTTTTCAGAGCTTTGTGCACGGTTTCTTTCTTCCCTTTCCTCCTTCCTCCCTCCCTCCCCCAACCCTGGGTAGGCCTCAATCTGCTCTCTTTGGCTTGGCGTTGCTTGGCTTGAGCTGGCGTGCATGGCCACCCTGCCGCTGCAGGCAGGGCCAAAGCCCAGCCACGACAGGTGACGCCTTTTTCCACAGGGCAGTTAAAGGGGCACGAAAGGCGCTGAGGAGGATGGTCAAGATCCACCAGTAGGAGCTTGGGGAAGGTGATGTCAGTGACGAGAGCAGTTGCAAAGTCCCAGCTCTCTGCAGGGGACGCTCTGGGACCGAGGTACCCTTGCTGGCATTGCTGTTAGCACCAGACAGCTTTCCACGGCCGGGTGGTGAGGACTGGCTTGCCTCCATAGTGCTGATCGGTCTGCATCCCAATGCAGAATATGCTGCAGCTGGTGGCAGCCTGTCCCCACCAAGGGAACCACTTGGTTTACTGGAGAAGAAAGCCCAGGTATGCGCTAGCATGTATGCAGTATATAAAGCCAGGGGAATAGGACCCTGACACGGAGCAGGGGGATGAGTGTTGTGATCACTTTGGACATATTCGATATGCCACAACACTCATTTTCAGGGGAGTGAACAGCCTTGCTGCTGTGGTTAAGGCTAATCCTGAGAACTTTTCCCAATGCATTTTCAGAATAAGTTGCTAGTTTTCATATATGAAGTGATCTTTAGTTGAAGACATAGTCATAGATTTGCAGTGGGTGTAAATTGACATTTGGTCTCTGGCTGTCAGTAAATCTGCACTACAGGAGTGCCTGTCTCTTTTTTTTTTTGCTAATTAGCAATTTGAATCAATGGTAAAAAATGTCAAAAGCCTGATCCAATTGCCGAAACATATATCGAGCCATGTTCCACAGGAGACTGTTCTGAGTCTGGAATTACTCAGTATTTTTATTAATGACTTGCACGGTAGAATAGAGAATTTGCTTATTAAATTTATAGATGGCATCAACCTGGGAGATGCTGAAGACACTAGAGGATGGGGATAGAATTCAAAATAAGCACAGGTGCAAAGTATTACACTGACATGAGAATAACCACAAGACAGTTGAGAGAGAGTGACTGGTGAGGCAGCAGTTCTATGGGAAGAGAGGTGCCGGTCCCACTGTTGCTATCTAATCGGGCATTTTAACTAATAAGCAAGTAGAAAGCTTCCACCTTTCAAGTGTCATGCTGCAATGACAAGGTCTCTGTTGAAATGCTGTTCAAAACAGGTGTGACCAGCTGAGTACAGTCCAGAGGAGATCAGCAAAAATGATGAGAGGTCTAGAAAACAGCATATGCAGGATTAAACCTTCAGAAAGAGTCAAGTGTCAGTACGAAACGAGACAATGCCTTGGTTTCTGTTGTCACCCGATGGTGTCCTGTACCCTGGGTAGAAATGGACTGAGTTGTCTGCTCTGGCTTTATCTGCAGGTCCCAGCTTTTCTCTTCGCAGCTTCCCTCCACCTCCTTCCAGCACACCTGGGCTGCAGCCAGAGAGCACCTCTCTCCATCTCTGGCTGCCATTGTACAATCCTGCCTGAGCAGATACTCCTACTTTTTTAGCTACTATTCTCTGGTCCTTATTTGTGAACCTCCTTTCCTGCCAATTCTGGCCCCTAGCATAGCCTTGAGGAAAAGAAGCGAATGTCTCAGTGCAAAGAATGTAAACAACCATGAGATATGAGCAAAACAATTTCTTCGTCACTGGCCATGGTCTCTGCTTTCTTTCTGCTTAACAGGTTTCTTAAGGATATTTGATTTGCTTGCTGGCCATCCTATGCAGGTGGAAATCACAATGAGATCTCAATGACAAGTGGATTGACAATGTGTTTTCTGTTCTTGTGTGGGCATGACAGGCAGCAAGTAATACTGAAATTAATTTAGTATGAAGGAAAAGGGCAAGGATCCTCTGTAGCAATTCTGAGTGTAGCGGATCATAATCTGAGCGTGAGACAACGGTGTCACACTGTTGTGAACATGACAGGAATCGTACTGGAATGTTTAAACAAAAGTGCAACCTTTGGGCATGGATGAGCTGTCTTGTTACGTTTCTTCAGGTTCTCTATCTTGGATTCATTTATAAAGAGGATTGTTCTGTGGTGCTTTCTGGCAAAAATAAGCAGTTTTGACATGCTGGCTCCCAGACAGGAATCGGGAACCGAAAGAAATTGAGAGTTTCCAGTGCAGGGCATTTAGACTTTCACAAGAATGTGTTAAAACAATATTAGTCATTGTAAACAAAAATTACAATGAGCAAATAAAGAGTAAGACTATAGAAAGAAGACATACATAATTCATAGATGAAGGAAGTTAGTTCTATTGATAATACAGAAATAAAAAATGTGAGAAACTGTGAAGATTGTAATTTCTGTGTTAAAAAACACTAATGGATGCTCAGCCTAGTAGATAAGATAACGAAATTGTCTGCGTTTCCAAGGAAAAGTTTTATATGAAAGTTGAGGGTCGTGGGCAGGTGGAAAACTGCCTGAAAACAGGTTCACAACAAGAGGAGCACCACCTCGGAGTGGAGGTCGTCTTCACATCCCATCACTAATGCAAAACTGTCTCCTCCTACATCTGAGAAATAGCTATACTTAGTCTGTTTGCTGTAAAGCTTCTTTCTCTGCTCATGCATCTAGAAAATCCTGGCTCTTGTCTCACTTCTGACGTCTCTTACTTGCATTTTTCCTGCTATTCTATTTTCTATTAATCTGAGTCAATTTAGCAAATGAGAAAATGAGGACCAGACAGCACGTAATTTGATACTCATGTTCTCTTAAACATTTTCCCATATTACTGAAAACTAATTCTAATTCAGCACTACTGTTTTTAGCCTACTAAAGCCTAAAAAGGGACTGAGGTTATAAGACTAGTCCAAATGGGGATCATGCCTCCCTGTAGTCAGCAGAGTTGAATGGGTATTTTTAGGGAGAGGTTCATGTGAAGGTATCTGTTTCTCTCTGTTCTCGTCATATTGTCTCTCTCAGCCGCTATAAAGGGAGCCTGTGGTGATTATTTCAGATTGAGACATCTGCACTGTAGATGTCTACGTTCATTCAGAATCCCACCTCTTGTTTCTAAATAATACAACCCTTTGCTTATTTGTACTTTCATAGAATAGAATAGATTCTTTATTGCCCTTTCATGTTTCTTTGGCAATAGGTGTGATTTCTGGGTTTGCTGATGTACTGTTTCCATGAGATAGTGTATTCTTTTGCAGGATGCAGTTACCTGTGGAGTGTCTCATGTTCATCACAAGCTGCAGGTGAGGGAGGTTTGACAGAGACAGGCTGTGTAATTTACACCTGATTTACACCTAATGGTAATGGCCAGTTTGGACATTAGAGCTGCTGAGGGACATGGCTACTGAGAGCTGATGGGTGGCAACCAATACCTTGGTAACATAGTGGAAGGAGTACAAAATGGCCTGGAGCACACAGAAACACACAGCCAAAACTGTCCCTCTGTACTTATTGACTTCTTCTTTGGTGGATGCTGTCTACCTCTGCTCCTCTACTGAGTTCCTGGGCACTTGCTGCCTTCAACCCTTCCTACAGCTCACTCAAAACACATCGCTGAGATTGTCTTCATGGGCATTTATCCTGTCTTGTTGTTCCTGTCGTCCAGTTCACAGAATCACAGAGTCAGGGAATGGTTGAGGTTGAAGGGACCTCTGGAGATCATCTGGTCCAACCACCTGCTCAAGCAGGGCCACCTAGAGCCAGTAGCTGAAGACCATGTCGAGATGGCTTTTGAATATCTCCAAGGACGGAGACTCCATAACCTCTCTGGGAACCTGTGCCAGTTCTCAGTCATCCTCACTGCAAAAACGTGTTTCCTGATATTCAGAGGGAACCTCCTGTGTTTCAGTTTGGCCCATTGCCTCTGGTCCTGTCCCTGGGCACCACAGAAAAAAGCCTGGCTCTGTCATCTTTACACGCTCACTTTAGGTATTTATAGACATTGATAAGATCCTCTCTGAGCCTTCTCTTCTCCAGGCTAAACAGTCACAGCTCTCTCAGGCTTTCCTCCATAGAAGAGATGTTCTTAATCATCTTCGTGGCCCTTTATTGGACTCTCTCCAGCATGTCCATGTCTCTTTTGTACTGAGGAGCCCAGAATTGGACACAATACTCCAGATGTGGCCTCAGCAGTGGTGAGTAAAGGGGAAGGATCGCCTCCCTTGACCTGCTAGCAATGCTTTGCCTGATGCAGCCCAGGATTCCATTTGCCTTCTTTGCCACAAGGGCACATTGCTGGCTCATGTTCAACTGGGTATCCCCAGTATGTCCCGGTGCATGGGGTCGTTCCTCACCAGCTGCAGGACTTTGCACTGCTCCTTGTTGGACTTCATGAGGTTCCTGTTCGCCCATTTCTCTAGCCTTTTGAGGTCCCTCTGGATGGCAGCAAGACCCTCTGGCATTCAGCCACTCGTCCCAGTTTTTATGCTTCCAAAGCAAAGCAAATGTGCATCTATGATATAAGAATATAGATTTAAAAAAAAAAAAACACACTTGCAGATTTTTGAATGTATTGGTAGTGAAATATAGTATGAATATTTTTTGTAAGAAAAATATTACATGTAAAGACTGCACTGAGTTTATTTGTACTATATCAGACAGATACAGCATTAAATACATAGATAGTTTATTTGTACTATAGATAGTTTATTTGTACTATATCAGACAGATACAGCATTAAATACATAGATAACAAACTTGCTGAGGGTACACTCTGCCCAATCATCCAGATCGTTAATGAAGATGTTAAATGGGACTGGACCCAGTATTGACCCCTGGGGTACACCGCTAGTTACTGGTCTCCAACTAGACTTCATTTCACTGATCACCACTCTCTTGGCTCAGACATTCAGCTTTCAATCTACCTGAGTTTCCTTCAGGTTTTATTCACTTGCAGAGAAAATTAATTCACCAGAAATTGCTTTCACCTCTCCAGCCCAGAGGACCTGCTGGCAGCTTAACAGATGATCTATGAGCAGATGTACTCCCTGGACCTCAATCTAAGATGCAAATTCTCTCCTTTTAGCACACAAACAAGATTTCACGTTAGAGGAAACCTTTTTTTAATTCCACAGATGGGAATGGAGCAGTTCTTGCTTGTATCTGACTGGCTGATTCCATAACATTTCTGAGTTAGGGACATCAGTGTACAACACTTGTCCCTTGTTTCTGCCCCTTGGCAAACCATCATACTAGACCCCTCCCTGCTCCTGGAAACTTCTGGTGTGAGCTGGATCCTGTGAGGAAGGGAGCAAGAATGTCCAAGACGGAGGGTAATATGAATAGCTGAATGTTACGATGCAATGCTCATTTCTACTTCTATGTCTAGTTGATAAAAGAAACTCCAAACTTTTTCTAAATTAGTGTATTTAATCTTTTGCAGGGACTTCTACAAAACACATAGTAGAGGAGGTGATAGGAACTGTTTTTCTCTGCCTGCCACAGAAATAATATTAATTACTACATTTTAAAAATGCCCAATGCTTACAATTTTAAAGAATTAAAAAACAGAAATGACCCTACTGCATGACCTTCTTCAGAACACAGACAAAGAGTACCATGCTGAAATACATCAGGATCTCCATCGGCTTGCAGAGCTCCTGCCAGACCATCAGGAGCAGGATGGAGGTACGTGGACTGTGAATGGGGAGCAGCGCCACTGGAGACTGAAACGGGAGTGAGAAAATTGAAGCAGGTGTGGTTTTGCATGACTTCACAGTCTATTGCCATGCTTTTCAAAAGCTGTAGGAAGAGGCTGGGCAGTCCGGGAAGCCTCTCAAATGATAATTGTCCTTTGGGCAGTAGAAGATATACATGAATATGAGAAACTATGAGAGACTATGTCAAAGACAACAGACAACAGTGCCAAATAAAGTTTGTATTCCTAAGTGTGTGGTATTTTCAAGGGTAAAAACCAGCAATGAATTAATTTTCAAGAGCTGCTAATGTATCATTTTTTCAATAGCATCATAAAATAAAGCAAATTTTTTATGGTGTATGTTTTTATATGTTATAGACATAAATTTATTTTCCATGTTCCATATAGATTTTAAATATGTCATAGCATCAAAATAATAATTTTATAAAATTAATATACTACTTAATATTATATTCTTCTGTTTATTTTAAAATTTTAGAACTATTGATAAATCTGAGAAGTAGTAACATTTTTTATGCTCCTCTGCTTGCAAAAATAATTGTATTCAGCTGGATGAATAATGAAAGGATGAAATACCCTGTATCATCATCATTTTACTGTAGTCATGTTTTATTAATCAAATTCATCAGTTTGCCAATTTTCTTTAAAACTGTGTTCTGACATTATTTCAAGGATATTAAAATATAGAAGAGGGAGTGAGAAAGTAGAGTACATGTGTCAGTAGGAGGTCCAGATCTTACCACTGTAGAGTTTTTTTATTTTGATATTTTAGGTAAGCTGATCTTAGAAAACTTTTCAAGGCATCCAGACAAAATTAGCACCATTATATGGTAGCAAAAATCAATGACAATGACTGCTTTGTACATATTAAGTGCTATTTAAGCCATGTACTCTGAAATCAAGTCCAAGGCACCTCACATGTGGCACCCCAGGTCACCAGGCAGTTTCTTTGGTTATGAATGGGGAAGATGATACTTCCCAAGCCCCAGAGTGATAGTGCTTGTCCTGGGCTTGAGTTTTCTTAGGGGCCTCTGAAGTGTGCGTAGGAGTCATTTCCCATGGCCAGATTCCTGAAGGTGGCCTCGCCGCCCTCCTGCCTCACCCCGCTCCCCTGTCACACTGTGGGCTCACCTTGCCCTGGGATCTGCCCTCTGGGGCTGGGAAGAGACTGGAGTCTCCTGATCGGAGCAGAGTCTGAGGGGAGGTGGGTCCTGCCAGGCTGGATCTGCATCACTGCTGCCAGAGGTGAAGCGGCCAAGGGCGATGGTTTCTGGACAGCAAAGGAGAAATGAACGTGGGGATCCTGCTTCTTCTTTTGCGGTGTTAACACCAGGTACCAGCCATTTCTTTCTGACTCCTTTCCGTTCAAGTGCAGCCAAGGGCAGGTCTGGGTGTCCCTGGCTGCCACCGTGTGACCCTGCCTGAGCAAACACACATGGCTCGCCAGCCGTGATTGCACGGTCCTTGTGGGGGAAAGTATGTTTCCTCTGGGCTTTGACACCTCCGTGGAGAAGTAAGATGAAAGTCCTGGCTTAAAAAGGAAAACAGGCTGTGCTTCCATCTTGCTGTGCTCTTTTGGTGCCTTCCATGGAAAGGCTCGTCCAGCTTCCCATCATCTCCATTTGCAGATATTGCCTGTACAGAGCACTGACGAGCAGAAGGGGAGTACAGAGCCAAGGGTGTGCGCCTGTGTGCGCTGTGACCAGGTGGATGATCTGCTCAGCCTGGTGGCAGAGCTGAAGGAGGAAGTGGAGAGGTTAAGGAGTATCAGGGAGCATGAGAGGGAGATAGATTGGTGGAGCCACACTCTGCCATCCCTGAGGCAAGGGCAGCACATGGAGGCTCCACAAGAAGCGGAGGATCCCCTGCCCTCTTGCCACCAGGCAGAAGGAGGAGACCCAGGCGATGCAGGGGAATGGTCACAGGTCCCTGCTCGGGGTGCCAGGCGAACCCCCGGCCGGCCTCCCTCACCTCAACCTTCCCAGTTGCCCTTACAGAACATATACAGGGCTCTGGAACGTGAGGGCCAGACAAACGAGGATGCAGATGAAGGCCCATCCAGGGGGTTGCCCGAGGCGAGGCAGCCAGCCCCACAAATTACGACTGCCTCTGCTAAGAAAAAAAGGAGGGTAATTGTCATAGGTGATTCCCTTCTGAGGGGGACCGAGGGCCCAATTTGCCGGCCAGACCCATCCCACAGGGAAGTCTGCTGCCTCCCTGGGGCCCGGGTGAAGGACATTGCTAGGAAGCTCCCTGGTCTCGTGCAGGCCTCCGATTACTACCCGCTACTGGTTATACAGGCTGGTGGTGAGGAGGTTGCAGAGAGAAGTCCCGAAGGGATCAAAAGGGACTTCAGGGCGCTGGGGTGACTGGTGGGAGGATCGGGAGCACAGGTAGTGTTTTCCTCGATCCCTTTAGTGGCAGGGCGGAACACTGAAAGGAACAGGAAAACTCATCAGATCAACACATGGCTCAGGGGCTGGTGCCATCGGCAGAATTTTGGCTTCTTTGACCACGGGGAGGTTTACACGGCACCGGGCCTGCTGGGGACAGACGGAGTTCAGCTGTCTCACAGGGGGAAAAGGATTCTCGCGTATGAGTTGGCGGGGCTCATCGAGAGGGCTTTAAACTAGGTTCGAAGGGGGAAGGGGATAAAACCAGGCTCACTAGAGAAGAGCCTAGGGACCGCACGCCATTGTCGGGGGAGAAATCGGCAGCCCAGCTTAAGTGCATCTATACCAATGCACGCAGCATGGGCGGCAAACAGGAGGAGCTGGAAGCCATTGTGCAGCGGGGTAGCTATGACTTAGTCGCCATCACGGAAACGTGGTGGGATGAGTCTCACGACTGGAGTGCTGCAATGGATGGCTATAAGCTCTTCAGAAGGGACAGGCGAGGAAGGAGAGGCGGTGGGGTAGCCCTGTATGTTAGGGAGTGCTTTGACTGTCTAGAGCTCAATGGTAGCGATGACGAGGTCGAGTGCTTGTGGGTGAGGATGAGGGGGAAGGCCAACAAGGCAGACATCCTGCTGGGAGTCTGTTATAGACCACCTAGCCAGGATGAGGAGGCAGACAAAATATTCTACAAGAGGCTGGCAGAAGTCTCCCAGTCGTTAGCCCTTGTTCTCGTGGGGGACTTCAAATTTCCGGACGTCTGCTGGAAATACCACACAGCAGAGAGGAAACAGTCGAGGAGGTTCCTGGAGTGTGTGGAAGATAACTTCCTGACGCAGCTGGTAAGCGAGCCCACCAGGGGAGGTGCCTCGCTTGACCTGCTGTTCACGAACAGAGAAGGGCTGGTGGGAGATGTGGTGGTCGGAGGCTGGCTTGGGCTTAGCGACCATGAAATGGTAGAATTCTCAATACTTGGTGAAGTAAGGAGGGGGGCCAGCAAAACTGCTACCATGGACTTCCGGAGGGCAGACTTTGGCCTGCTCAGGTCAGTGGTTGAGAGGGTCCCTTGGGAGACAGTCCTGAAGGGCAAAGGGGTCCAGGAAGGCTGGACGTTCTTCAAGAAGGAAGTCTTAAAGGCGCAGGAGCAGGCTGTCCCCATGTGCCTCAAGAAGAATGGGCGGGGAAGGCGACCGGCCTGGCTGAACGGGGAGCTCTGGCTGGGACTCAGGAAAAAAAGGAGAGTTTATCACTTGTGGAAGAAGGGGCAGGCAACTCAGGAAGAGTACAGGGATCTCATTAGGTCGTGCAGAGAGGAAATTAGAAAGGCAAAAGCCCGGCTAGAACTCAACCTGGCCACTGTCGTGAGAGACAACAAAAAATGCTTTTATAAGTATGTTAATGACAAAAGGAGAGCCAAGGAGAATCTCCATCCTCTATTGGATGCGGGGGGGTACGTTGCCACCAAGGACGAGGAAAAGGCTGAGGTACTCAACGCCTTCTTTGCCTCAGTCTTTAGTAGTCAGAGTGGTTATCCTCAGGGTACTCAGCCCCCTGAGCTGGAAGACAGGGACGGCGAGCAGGATAAACCCCCCATAATTCATGAGGAAGAAGTTAATGACCTGCTACGCCACCTGGACGCTCACAAGTCTATGGGTCCGGATGGGATCCACCCAAGGGTACTGAGGGAGCTGGTGGAGGAGCTTGCCGAGCCGCTCTCCATCATTTACCAGCAGTCCTGGTTAACTGGGGAAGTCCCGGACGACTGGAGGCTCGCCAATGTGACGCCGATGTATAAGAAGGGCCGGAAGGAGGATCCGGGGAACTACAGGCCGGTCAGCCTGACCTCGGTGCCGGGGAAGATCATGGAGCGGTTGGTTTTGAGGGTGCTCACGAGCCATGTCCGGGACAACCAGGGGATCAGGCCCAGCCAGCACGGGTTCATGGAAGGCAGGTCCTGCTTGACCAACCTGATCTCCTTCTATGACCAGGTGACCTGCCTAGTGGATGAGGGAAAGGCTGTGGATGTGGTCTACCTGGACTTCAGTAGGGCCTTTGACACTGTCTCCCACAGCATTCTCCTAGAGAAGCTGGCAGCTCACGGCTTAGACAGGTACACTCTTCGCTGGGTAAAAAACTGGCTGGATGGCCGAGCCCAGAGAGTTGTGGTCAACGGAGTTAAATCCAGTTGGCGGCCGGTCACGAGCGGTGTTCCCCAGGGCTCAGTACTGGGGCCGGTCTTGTTCAATATCTTTATCAACGATCTGGATGAGGGGATCGAGTGCTCCCTCAGGAAGTTTGCAGATGACACCAAGCTGGGCGGGAGTGTTGATCTGCTCGAGGGTAGGAAGGCTCTGCAGAGGGACCTGGACAGGCTGGATCAATGGGCCGAGGCCAACTGTATGAGGTTCAATAAGGCCAAGTGCTGGGTCCTGCACTTCGGCCACAACAACCCCAGGCAACGCTACAGGCTTGGGGAAGAGTGGCTGGAAAGCTGCCTGGAGGAAAAGGACCTGGGGGTGCTGGTTGACAGCCGGCTGAACATGAACCGGCAGTGTGCTCAGGTGGCCAAGAAGGCCAACGGCATCCTGGCCTGTATCAGGAATAGTGTGGCCAGCAGGAGTAGGGAGGTGATCGTGCCCCTGTACTCGGCACTGGTGAGGCCGCACCTCGAATACTGTGTTCAGTTTTGGGCCCCTCACTACAAGAAGGACATGGAGGTGCTGGAGCGTGTCCAGAGGAGGGCAACGAAGCTGGTGAATGGCCTGGAGCACAAGCCTTATGAGGAGCGGCTGAGGGAAATGGGGTTGTTTAGCCTGGAGAAGAGGAGGCTGAGGGGAGACCTCATTGCGCTCTACAACTACCTGAAAGGAGGTTGTAGCGAGGTGGGTGTTGGTCTCTTCTGCCAAGTAACTAGCGATAGGACGGGAGGAAATGGCCTCAAGTTGCGCCAAGGGAGGTTTAGATTGGACATTAGAAGAAATTTCTTTACTGAAAGAGTGATCAGGCCTTGGAACAGGCTGCCCAGGGAAGTGGTGGAGTCACCATCCCTGGAAGTATTTCAAAGACGTGTAGATGAGGCCCTTAGGGACATGGTGTAGTGGGCATGGTGGTGTTGGGTTGACGGTTGGACACGATGATCTTAGAGGTCTTTTCCAACCTGTATGATTCTATGATTCTATGACCTCTTAATGGAACAGGAACAGAGGGAGCAGAGCAGAGATTGGAAGAGAAACCTGGAAGGGGGAAAATCTTTGTCTTCTGATAGTTCAAGGTTTGGCACCCCATCTTGCTATAAAATCTTGAAGCTCAAGATATTTTCCTAAAATGTATTCTCCTCTTTGCCTCTTGAACAGAAAAACAGCTCTGCCAGATGCTGCAAGCCTGACTAAGGGCCCCAGGGAGCATTGGTTATCTATATGTTAAGAGAATCTCAACTCCAGGGTTTCAAATTCACCTCTCCCTGCATCGTGGCATCCTCAAAGATTGGACACTCAAATTCAGTATCACCTTTCTGGAAAACCTGCCTTGCACCTTCGCTCCCAATGGCATTTATCTCAGTGATCCCTGAGAATCACTGTGAGCATCCCGGCATGTCCGACTTCAGTTAAGCTTGTCACAAGGCAAAGCACAATGTTTTTTATTGAGATAAAAATTACAGTGAAAAAAAAGACATTGAAACCATAAATAACCTACACATATGTCAAGCTTACCAGGAATCCTATTCAACAGAGGCCTGAGTTTACTTACACTTTGTTCCAGACCAGGTCCCTTGTGTTTCTTCGTATAGTTTGACCTGTCTTGCCAGACACCCAGCAATAACTAAAATGGTTATGACAGTTTCTCTCAAAAGGCAAACATCCCCATGGCCAAGTACCTGCATAGCCAGAAGCAGGAATTGATATTACGCCTCTGCCATGAGCACAGCAAGGAGCACACAGGTCTTGCTATAGCCCTTCAGTGATGGTGGATACACCTGCAGCCACAGAATCTGCTGCATGTTGGTTGTTGAACTCCCAGGGGAGCTCCTCATGGGCGCTGTGAGCAGGTCAGCAAGTGCTGTGTCACTGCCTGGGTGGAAACATCTGGTTCCTATGGTGTTTGTCAATGGACTGGTAGGGAAAGGCAAGCTGCCTTGGCAGGGTATAAATTCCCCTGTCCGTATACCAGCTCTCCTTCAGCAGATGCAGAGTGCAAGAAATGAAGTTCCTTGTCCTGATTTCAGCTAGGGTAGAGTTAATTTTCTTTCTAGTAGCTGGTATAGTGCTGTGTTTTGGATTTAGGATGAGAATAATGTTGGTAACAGACTGACGTTTTAGTTACTGCTGAGCAGTGCTTACACAGACCCAAAGCCTTTTGAGGTACTTGAAACAAGGTAGAGGCATGGTGTTGTCATTCTCTAGGTAACTGGTTGGGCTGTGGGGGTGTCGTGTCCAGGACCACAGCCATGTGGAGCAGCACAGAGCTGATGGATGGAGGTTCCTTCTGCCAGTTGACATCCTCTGCTCAGCACATACACAGCAGCCATCACCACTCTGGCTCTTCATCCATGTGAAATTTTCTTCCTGTCACTTACCTCAAAAAATACTTGAATAATAACTGTATTTTCTTTTAAGACAAATGGAATATAGCAGGCAAAAGAATAGATCAAACATGATATGTACTTTGGTCAAAAGGGTTTTGATAAAAAAATCAGGGGTTTGCTTTTGAGTAGATCACTGGTCTGTCTCTGTGTACTGTCTCTGGTGGCAGTGCTCAATATCTAATGCTTGCTGCAATAAAAAGTTTCTCTGAGTCAGGGAAGTGATGAGTATAAATTTTGTTGGTAAAACCAACAGCAATCATTGGATGTTTGGTAATGTTCTCCAATGCTGGCCTTTGGAGAACACAGCAATTTCTCATGAAGCTTGTGTCATTTTGCCTCCCAGTCCCCATTTTTGACCACATAGGAATTTTCCAAGTGGTGGGTGATGAGCAGAGAAGCCATCCATACAGAACTCAGGATTGATTGCATCTACCTCAGCCAGGCAGAGAATAAAACATTTCTCTTGGTTCTGTCTGTACTGTACAGGGTATTGCTTCCCGTCTTCTGCTTCCTGAGGCGCAGCTGAGGTAAACTGATGCATCTCCAACGACATCATTCACAGTTACTTCAAGTGAAGCACTTACCAAAGCCTCAGTGGTGCAGGAAGAAATCTTAGAAAGATTCCTGGATTTGAAAGATTTTATTTTTAAAAAATTAATATGAAACTTTCCAGCTGGACCTTCTGCTGCAAATTTGCATAGCTCTGATTTATTTATTCTCAGGATCTGATTTATTTCTTAACATTCTAAGCTGTTTTTTTATCATTTGGTATTTTTTAAGTAATCCTTTAATGCTTTCTCTCCTCCTTTTGACTGCAGACATTTTAAGTACGCAACTGCTTTTTTAAAGAAATGCTTATTTTGCGAAACCAGCCCAGTCAACACTTGAAATACAAGGGATTATGAGCTTCAAGGAAGCATTTTGTAACTTCCATCTCCATTTGGGAGTTTCTGAAAAAATCCTTATTTGTCATATATTCATCTCTCTGTAAACATTAAAATCCCTCAGGTCTAGTACTTAGTAGCAAAAAAACCCCACAAAGTAGCAACCTTTTTCTAACAAGCTGAACTAAACGAAATTAAAACTAAATTCTCATGCTATCACAGTTAACTGGGGTTAACAGTGACCATATAGAAACTTACCTTCCAAAATGATTGTGTTTTCAAACACCACACATGGACATATCTTAATTTGCAACAAGTTGCTTGACTTCCATTTTCTTATGGGATAGGGATCGTTTCAGTTTGCAAACTGACCATTCATTATAATTAGTGAGGTGATATTTGAGGACATAAAAATAAAAATAGCTGCACTTATCTAAACAAAAGAGGCTTCATTCAATGAAAGTGAACAGGAATAATGGTGACATTATCTGCATCATCTTCCAAAGCCTGGGGAATCCCTTTGCTCAGGCAGAGGCAGCTCCATGCACTTCACAGAAGTCTTAGAAGGCCAACTACTGGTCACCTGCCACCAGAGCAAGTAGGACAATTCAAGTATTTTATATTACAATATTGTATGATCAGTGTCACCAGCAAATGTGGCAACATGACATTTCAAGTACTTTTTTTCTCAGCATGTGAGTAAGTTGTGTGTCTTGGAAAGATATGCTGTGTGAATCTAAGTGGCTGTGTGTGCAGCCAGTTATGTGTGGGGAAAGAGGTCTGGTAGTTTCTCTGTTCTCCAGGTAGAGCTGGTATCTAAGAGATTTAATTCTTCGAATGGCCATTATCGCTGAGCTGAAGTGCCTAAAAGAAGGAATTACTTTTCTTTTGAGTGATTTGTTCAAGAAGCAGTGCCTGTTTTCTTATGTGCATGTATGTGTATATGTAGACAGTTGAAAAACTTGAACTTTGTATCGCACATTTCTTTTCCAGAGGGTAGGCCAGGCTGGAAGACTCTGAACATCTGCTGCTTCTCTGCAAATGAATGATTCAGTTAAGTTTTGAGATTGCACTGGGGGAAGAATTATTCACATCATCAGCAAAACTGACCTTTTATGCTTCCCTGTTGTGCCAGGTGTAACATAGCTTCATATTGGTGTGTGAATAGACACTCCAAATGAGAGTTGTTCCAAGAAATGTTTGGAAAACAGAATACCGCCTCCTCTTTACGTACTTTTTCGTGTATTTATCAGCAACTTCAAAATCAAATGGGGATGTTTTTGTCATCTGAATACTGATGGAATACTTCCAGCTGGGCCTCCTCTGGTGGTCCGCTTCCAAAACATGGGTCATGTACAGAAAAGATGGGGTGGGACTGCAATTTAGGAGCTCGAGCTGAGCAGGTCTCAGCCATTTACTGCACTCGGGGTGGAGGAATCAAACTCTTTCAACTGAAATGAGGGTATAAAAACATCACCAAAGTGTGCTGGAACTGATGTGGCTGCAACTGTGTGTAGCTGGAAACTGTGAGTAGCTACATCTGCATGACTTCAAAAAGTCACTGTGTGTCCCTGGCACATCTAGAAGTCGGGAACATGTTGCCAAAGAACTGCCACCCAGTTCCTGTGGGATGACAATGGGACCAGTGGAAAGACCAAGGACCAAGCAAGAGTTATCCCTGCATCTACTGATAATGTGGCAATTTTGGGGCTGGAGTATGAGTAGGCTTGGGGAAGGCAAAGAGGAGTTTTCCACCCATCCACACACATGTGGCACAGCTCCCAGAGAGGCCGGCAGAAGCAGCAGGTTTGGAGCTTTTCAGAAGTGATTTTTAAAAGCCAATTCTACTGAATAAGACTGAATCAGATCCAGTACAAATCTGCTGTTAGTGGTGCTCCAGTGAACCAAGCTTTGAGACTGCTTCTAGAAAGCTGACCTTAGAAATCTTAGCCTTTATGGCTGCATTGTTCCCACCACACGAGGAAAATAAATATTCCATCCACCACAGGTGTTCTGAAGCTTAAGTTATTAGTTTTTATGAGATGCAGAGAAAATATCTGAAGATGCTTTAGCTACATATGATTATTAATGTTATACACGATGGAGATGTGCACCATGCAGCTCATGCTCAATCTGTCATAGTTACCTTTGCTAGCCCTTAAAGCCAACCCTAATTAACTAGCATGATTGCCAGTGAGGAAACAACTGAAAACATCTGGTTTAGAATTTTCTGAGTATAATTATTTGGAAATGTTGCTACAGAATGTGAGCAGCAGAGAATATTAACCTATGGGTCATGAAAAGAAAAACAGCAGGGCTTTGGAGAGGTGATTCATGAAGGATTGAATTCTGTCTTCCATCCTCCCCTGCAACACTGGGCCTGTGGGTATGCCCTTGTCCCACAAGACTGCATATCTATGGTATTGTGCTCGAATCCTAACTTTTTGTCTGAGAAGTTGTTGCATGGTTTGTATCTGCCTGCTTTGTCTCCATCTCTGCAGAAATGGAGCCTACCTGAGGCAGTCCAGGCAAGTGATGTTAGAAACTGTTGTCCTGGCAGGAAGAGGGGGTAGAAGGTACCTCCCTGGCTCAGTGAAAGCTGGGGAGAATGAATTGACTGTCTGGCAGTTCAGAAACACAATTACCAGCAAGGTGGCAACACTAGATGTATAGAAACCATATTTCTCTTGAGCATATAATGTGGAGCCTTTCTTAGAGACTTTCTCTTTTGGTGCATGTTTCCTGTGCTTTCCATATCCTACCAGAGCAAAACTTGGTAGACCTCAATCACTCACAACACCTTACACCACAGAGTGACTCTGTATAGCTTGCTAAGGTTTGAAGGCTTCTGCAACAGTTCAGCTAGTTGGATGGCATTTGGCTGCACTAACAACTGCGCCTCTCCAGTAAAGAGTAACAACTATTTCTTTTTGACCACTCAAACCAGTTCAACGGCAGCGATTGAGTAGTGGTAATTTGCTGCATGTCTTAATGAACATAAACCATCACAATGGACATCAATGGCCTCTTTAGTGGCTGTGTAGCAGAGAAAACAAGTGAAGGTGCTGCAAGAACACTTGCATGAGCTTATTAACTTAGTCTGTGAAGAAGAACGTTTTCAGCGGGAACATGACAATATGAGAAGTTAGGTTACTGCATGAGTCTTTTCAGGATCAGGCCCTGAGCAGGTCTGAGATATCCCCTCTGTGTTTCTGCTGATCTCTTTCTCAGGGGGAGCATTGTCCAGCTGTTTTGTGAATTACTTAGAAGTGCATTGACAAAAAGGTACGTGACTGGCTTTGTTAAAATCCAGAAAGGGCCACTCATACCCTAAAGGACAATGTCTCTCCATGCTATCAAAAATATTTTAACCCATTGCACTTTTCCAAGTAGTAGGAGTAGATTAAAAAATTAATCCCCCAATTTGATGTTGTGTCTAGAATGCGTTTCAATCCTTGCTACAGGAATTTTTTTCATGTCAGTGAACTTTTTATAGTAAGATAACCAGAAGTAATTTAGAAAGCAACTTTCCTTCTCAGCTTTTACCAATATTGTGATTATCAAATAAGACCAGCTCTTTTATTTCTAGTTTATTGCTATAGCATCCACAGCACAGCTGGGAGTGCTGTCAATGGGAAAACATGAAATATATTTTAAAAGTTGATTTGAACATCTTCGTTTCTGAGGAGAAAAAACAAAAATAAATTCTGACTCCTGCCAGCTACGGTGTTTGTGCTTCACTGCAACAGCGACTTCTGTGTGCTTACCGGGAAAAGCAGTGTCAAGGGGACAAAGCTCTTCCTAATTTCAAAGGAGACTTTCATCTCAGGAAAACTTCTATTTCTAGGTGTTTGCAAACAAACAACTGGGAACACTTCAATGTTTTATGAAAAAACATAGCTGTGTTTCTCCTCTGGGTCACACTGTAGGCAGTGAAGTTACACGTGTATAAAATAGGGGATAAGTGAGAAAGACATAAACTTAGGAAATCATTACGGTATGATCTACCTGACGAAAAATTTCCTTTCAGGTCTAGCCAAATGACTGCGACTTTCCATGTGAGATTATAACACCTATGCTATGGTGCTAAGTAGTTATCCAGCAGTACCTGCTGAGTCTCACCTCACCTGCTGAGGTGTAAGAAATCCACTGGTGTCCTCCCAGACTTTAAAACCCAGTTGGAAGTTTATCAATGAGTTATCTCGGAGGTGGCTCACCTTGAATGAGATACATGTCACACTCTTGCTTGTTAAACAGACTTTTATAGAAGTGTTATGGTTTCCATAGAAACATAACTAAATCTTTCCTCCAGCATAATCCCAAAGGCTTTCACAGACCTGGAAAATATGCGGTGAATAGTCAAATCATTTTTTATGCTGACACAAAGAATGCCACAGTTGTCACCCAGTCAAGTTTCTCATGTAGGGCAAAATAAGTTTAAATCCCACATCGCAGAATTGCCTTGCAGCATTACGACATTTTCTGGAATCCCATTTCCCTGCAAGTTCAGTTTTATAAACCTCTAATGAAAACTTACAGAACTGCCTAAGCTATAGATGAGAAAGATCTTACTCATTTGTCTTCCCAAGTCACGTTGGTGAGTGCAAAACCCATGAGGACAGAAACAGTAATTACACTGATGATCTCTTTCCCAGGTCTATATTGTTTCGAGTTGTGCATTTTCTAGTATTCTTCATGTTAAGTTTTAAATGTTCCCCTTAATTGTTGAGCCTCCCACCATGTAACAGGGATTTCCCAGGCAGAAAGGTTTCCCCTGACAATCAGTCTACAGTGTCCTCTTGTGTAATTTCACCCACTTCTCTCAGCGGTTTAGGACCCTGTTCGCTTTTCTAGGTCACAGCTGAAGATATTTCTTGATACTGTTCTATAACAGAGATGGGGCTGGTCTGTACTAATTCTTCTGTAGTTTGTGGGCATTTCAATACTTTCAATTAAAGGAGAGGCAGGCAATAAACCTGATCACTGGGCCCAGACGGTTAGCTCCTCCTTGGGTGAGTTTTCCCAGCCATCTTTTTTTTTTCCTCTTTTTTTAGTGTTATAGACTTGGATAATATAAAAGAGTTTTTGGACTGTTTGTGGTCTGCATGTTTTGTTCTTTCAGTGATGAGATGTGCTGTTTTCATGCCAGCTGAATAGCAAAAAGAAAGAAAACAAAAAATATTCAAGGTCTTTATTATCTTTGTGCTCCCCTAGATCATTTTTAATCTCTGTGATACCAACGTATTGGGAGAGGTCCTTTATAAACTGTTTCCCACCTCTTTACCTCCCCAGTTAGTTTTTCTCTTTCCTGCTTTATGTCACTATGAAGTTAAAGAAAGTTCCTATATAGTTTTTCCTGGCATTGCTAATACAGTGCGCAGAAGACTGATTCTGGATGGAAACATTTTACACCTTTTTTTTCTCATCGTTAGACCACAAAACCACCAGTGATCTCATCTAAACAGATTAATGTTTAGGGTAAGATTTGCTGCATTACTGTTGCTGGATACACTAACAAGAATTTTGAAGCTGATTTAGCAAGGTGGTTTGATTGAACTTTGAGATTCTGAACTATTTGCCATGAAGACTTCCCACTCTCCTTACACTTCTGTATGTTTGTTATTGAGTCCCTGCATATTAGTAACTAATCTGTCACAAGAAGGCTTCAAATGCAGAGTTCATACCCAACAGAGTTTTCATAGATGGTCTGCAAATATGTGAGGCCAAGAAATGTTGAGCTTGATGCTGCCTGTAGCAAGAAGCAGGTAGCAACTTTCCTTGCTCAGGCAAATTCCATCCTATGGGTAAAACCTGGGTTAAAAATAGGGAAAGTCCACAGCATAAAATACTGAAAAATGTTCTAAAAGTACTGTGTATGAGAGTAATGAGAACAGACCAGGCTGTGCAGTGGGACCCCTGTTCTGTCTCCCAGCTCCCGGCAGTGGTCAAGGTGTTCGGTTGGTGCTGACTCCCGTGGTGGACTGTGGGTCCATGTTGCACCAGAAGGATCTCTGGGAATATCGTCTCTCTGGGTTTGTGCACTCAGACCAGTGCTCACTGGACACTGCATCGTCCCTTCACTCACCCTTTCAGAGGCTCATGGGAGGTTCCTGGAGGAAGAAGTCCCCATCCCATGAGACATGATTAGGGAAAACAAAAGTGAGATAGTTGTGCACTGTTTTAAAAGTCCATTCATACTCAGTTGGGTTCTGTTTCTTGTAGGAGATATATTCAGGTACTCCTGTCGGGGGGGGGGGGGGGGAGGGGAAATTCTGGCAATATTGAGGTACCTTCTGCCAGCTGTAACACAGTCTGCTAGAAATTGAACATTCTTTCTTTGGTGCAGCTGCAATTCTCTCAAACCTCCAAGTATAATGACCCCTTCCGGCCATCTCCAGTATACTGAAGAGCTACTTGATGATTGCCTCTGTTGAGTGTTTCTTTGGCATAAATAGACCCGTGGCCACATTCAGAGCCAATGGTGACTCTGGTAAGGGGATGCAATGGAAGCTGAAGCAGAAAAGCCCGAGGCTGGAGGAGCAGAAAGGGTAAGTGTGTGGTGTGGGAGTGAGGCCTCGTCCTGCAAGGGCAGAAGCAAGGTCTGAGCAGGGTATGGTGATCAAGAAGGGAAACACAAAATGGAGAGGAGGTGGGAAGAAGCTGCATTCATGTAAGTGCTTTTTCAGTCCACCTCCCTTGCACTAGGGGACGGCTGCTGTGGTGGGGGGGGCTGTGAGGTGCTGTTTGCTGTGGCTGGATCCTGAGACTGCTGGTACAGGCACAGTCACAAGGAAGGAGCTTCAAAAGCCTTCTGGTGTCTACTCAAGTAGGTATTTTGGACAACTCACCATCTCTGAGCAGAGAGTCCCTCTCCATTTTCATGGACCGTGTTCCTGATCCACTGATCATTTCTGTGCTATAAATTGTCATCCCTATTGCTCTCCAATTTCATGCAAGGTGAGGGAAACATTCTTTGACTTTTGGTCAAATACTTTGATTTCTGATATCTCAAGGAAGTCACTTCTGCCACGGTCCTTCTTTGCCACACTGACTTCAGGCTCTTGGTGCTCAAATTGCAGTTGGTGCATCGTGGCTCAGCCTCCTGTTCAGTCACCAGCCCTGCACACTAATCTGCTGGAGGAAGCAGCCTGTCACCTTGTGTGGATCATTGTATCATTGCTAGTCTGGAGGTTTAAGGTATTTTCAGCTTTGAGCAGGAGCACTACTTTGACCAGGTGCTCAAGGCCTGCTAGAGGTCAATAATAAGATATGAACATCTTTTTATTTGAAACAGGTTTTTTTTTATTCATTGCAGTGAGAAGAGCATTTAACTGATACAGCTTTAGGCTGTGGCTGCACTTTTCTGAATATCCATAGGCAGACTAGCTACAGGGCTGCTCCCATTACTGCTATCTCCCTCTAGCAGTGCCTAGGGAACACTAATTATGTGCCATGTTGGTATTTCGGATACAATAGGTGCAATTAGTTCTGTGTTAGGTACAATAAATGCCACATGAGGTAGTTGCTGTTTCACAGAGGCTGCATTGCAGGTGGGCTCCAGGGGTCCATTAATAGCTGGGTGGGCCAGGGAAGGAGGATCTGGGAGCTTTAAGGAGTGGGAGCTTTGGACTGCAATGAGAAACAGAGTGTGAGCGTGGCACTTACCTGAATAAATCCTGCTGTCCTCATTCAATGAAAGGATGACTTGTCTATTTATAGTGAGGCCTCACAATGGACTTCAAGTGCCATGAAAATCTGAGAGTGCCCACAACCCTTTATCATAATGCCTGAACTCTATCTGCCATCAAAAATGCCTTATTTTCCTGCCAAAGTTTGCTCTTCTGCTTATTTGTACTTATGAAAAAAGAAACACCTCATATTTTACCTCAACTTTTTCTTGTTTAGCTTTCTTCTACTACTTCTTGTCTTGAGGCTCTGAATAACTCTTTTGTTTCTGAGACTATATATATTGTTTTCTATGTATATTGTTACCTTGCAGGTATATGCAGTCTGTTATTATTGTTTCTTTTATTGCCAATATAAATTTAACTCCTTCAGTGTCTTTATGATTTATTATTCTGTATATAAAGCCATAAGAGCTATGTGGACCTGATTTCTCTTGACTTTGAATTTTAAAAATAGTTACAATATTTTAAACAATATTTTAAGCAACTCTAAAGCACAGAAACTAACCTCGGTTCAGTGCAGGCAAAAATTTTGTGATACTTATCAATAGCCAATACCTATCAATATCAATCTAGAGGAGCTGGAAGTATGATCCTGTGAATTCAGAATTTTTTCCCAATCTGAATGGGCTGGTTCATAAAAGTTAAGCCTGGAAATAAGCATTTCCTTCTGGAATGATTGAGAGGGTCCTTTTGGGCAGATAGCCCAGCGGTTCTTAGAAAATATAGAGACCAGGCTGAGATGAGGATGGTTTATCAAGGATCTGTATTTAACCCTGCCTGCTGTTTTACTCTATTCAGGAATGTGAGCAGAGTGAGCTGAAACTCTACAAAATCCAGACGAAACTATTATGATTCATCTAATTAGCACTGTATAAAGTTCCTTTTTTCTGAAGTTTTAAATATACGATGCTGCTGCAACTCAGTTAAGCAACTGAGCATAGGCTTAATGTAGGTGCATGAAGAGTCCTGTCACTTTCAACACTTAAAATTAAACATGCGCAGGTGCTGTGTTAGAATGGGGCTAAATTTGCTTGCTAAAACTATTTATTATGAATGACAGATATCTGAACTGCAGTGCCTTCAGGTGGAATATACCTGAGTGAATATGGACACCTGTAATCTGTAGTGCATGTGTGGCATGTGCTGACGAGTGGCAATGTCCTTGTCTTCTGCGCCTGTTACAGGAACAGCATCTGAGATTTAGTAATAACCTAACCCTGTTCTTTCTCTGTTTAAAGGGGAAAACGCAGCTCTTCCAGCTTGGTGTTAGGTGATATATCCCAGTCAGAGAAAGAGAAATCTCCCAAGGAGCTGATTCGGGGCTGCTGGCTGTGGATGACCAACAGGTGTTGATGGGAACTGATGGCTTGGTTGCAGGCCTCCAGACACCGGGTGCTTACTGTGCATGCTGTCCCTGCCGCAGAACAGATGGTCTAGTCCACAGCAAGGAGCCAGGCGGGTATCAGAGCTGGACATGTCTCCCAGACTCCGCATTCAGCTCCCCTCCACATGGGAGCACGGTGCAGTTGTCAGCTCTCATTACATCTCTATGAGTGAACTCGATGCCTTCCCAGCCGGCCTGAAACCAGACTGGCTGGTGGAGACCCGAGGAGCGGCAGCCACTCTGGGGACCCTCTGCTTCCATGGGGGAAAATCCCTCCCCAGCTCACTGGCCATCCCACACGCTTTCCTTGGGGCAGAGCAGAGGGGCAGGGAGAGGGACTGTCCTTTACATGCTCCTGGCTCAGGGAGAGAAGGAGAGGGGTGAGCAGTCCTTGTCAGAGTTGCCCTCCATCATCAGGGGATGACACCCAGCCCATCTTGAGGCAAGACCCCAAGCCCTGTGTTGCATAGAAGGAGGCATGGCAAAGAGCAATCCTTGAGCAGGTGGAGGATGGGGACTCACATGGTAGGGGATGACTGGATGCTTGTAAACTATTGCAACAGAAGGAAGGCTCCTTCATCACCTGCGGAGGTGCAGGACCTCAACAGGTGAGCTCAGAAGGTTGTGGTGGGGGAGACGTCTGGGCTGGTTGAGCCTGATCCATACTCTGGAGCCAGGAAGCTGTAGGTGGCAGTGGTGGGAGACTCCCTCCTGTGGGTGACAGAGGCACCCTTGGTCTGCCAGGCTAGATGTCTCTGGAGGTTTGTTGCTTGACCAGGGCTGTGATATGGGGTGTACTCAAGACTTATCCAGCCCTCAGACTACTACCCTGGCTTGCTCATCCACATGGACACTAGTGATTCTTCTGGGAAGACCTTCAGTATATCAAGAGTGGCTACAGGGCCTTGATGGTAAGGGCCAAAGCCATGGGGGCCCAGGATGGGTTCTTCCCAGTCCTGATGGTGGATTGCATCCTGTGGGTCAAGTTTCAGTTATGCAGCCATTGTCCAATACAGGGCTTAAGCTCTGATAAATTTCTTTGAGGAATGAGGACAGTAGAGGGAAAGACAGGATCCATCTGACAAAGTGGGACAAGAACTGTACCAGGAGGCTTGCTAACCTAGTAAGTAGGGCTTTATACTGGGATGCCAGGAGATGGTGACCAAAGCCCAAAGAGAGGTGGAGGAATCCGTGTATTTATCTCCATTTATTCACCTAAGACTACATGATAACTTTGTGCACAGCAACTTTTTTTGGGATAACACAGGATGCAAAGTTGCAAGGGCAGCACAAGCCGGTAAAACTCTTCCCAGAGCTGCCTGCTAGCAGTGGTACAAGCTGCTGTGTTCCCAGTTAGCTCCTCTCCCCTGACTCAGCCAGGGTCAGTTGTGCTGAATTCCCTGTTATACTGGGAAGGGAAGGGGCTAAGAATAGTAGGTAGACTTACACAGACATGCATAAAATACTTTTTCCTTCAGTCTTATTTCTTAAAACGTGCAATAGCATGCATAAAGTTTGGAGACGTTTTTCCCTTGCAGTACCTGGGTGAGTACGCATGTATCTTACAGCCCTCGTGCTCCTCACAGTGACTAACGGCTGGGCTGTTGCCTGCGTTGGCACACAGCAAGCATCTTGATGACTCAGGGCTCTGAGGGGGAGATTAAAGAGGGTACAGGGTGAGAGAGCACATGGATGGCACATCTCAAACTCCAGTGATCGGTAAATGATTCCTTTTCTGTGAGTGCTTAAAAGGACTGGCAATACGCTAAGCAGAGCTTCTTTTGCAGATTGCCTGGAGGTGATTCTCAGGGTCTACCGGGTAAAAATGCTGTAGGAAAGCTCTGCTGAATTTGACACAGCACTTAGTGCCTTCACGGTGACTGACAGAAAGAGCTCGAGAAACCTGCTTAATAAAGTAGAGAGAGAAGGTATCCAAGCTTTAAAGCATCCCCAAACCAAGCTCTAACCCAAAGCTGGCCCTTGGCTCACAGGCAGTCAGCAGAGAGGCACTTGGTGCTGAATCAAAAGTTGGTCATAAAAGCAATATTCACTTCAAGCCACAACAACATGGTAAATAGTCATCTAGGCTGCTGGTATATAGCTCTGAACATCTTTCCCGAGCTGTTGGACTTCTAGGGACCTTTGTCCTTCAATACAAGCAGAGATTGGACTTTGTGGTTGTTGTTGCTACAAAGAAGGGAAGTATACATCCTTAGTGCTCTTGAAGTACTTGATATGTTATGTGTGCCCCAGTGTCTATGGATTTTAGGGAAGCTGGAAAGTGCTGGAGGTAGTGAGGGGTCTGTTTTGATCTCAGTAGTAGGGACAGTGATCTTCCTTTCTAAGATGGATCAAGAATTTCCCTTGTTGCTCAACTCTTTTCACATCTGAGGGTCCTGATCAGCACTCCTCACCAGATCTTGAATGTCCCTGCAGTCCTATGACTTGGAAGAGCTGGTGGCATCACGTTACCTCCAGATGAGATGAAGTGCCATCCATCCTTGGCCATTTGGATCAGCCGAAGGATGAGATCCCACTTGCAGCTTATCCTGATTAGTAGCTTTTTCCTAGGATGTAGCTCTAAAACTCAGGAGAGAGTCAGTGGAATTTGCATCTTGGTGTGCATGGTATTTAGTAAGGATTTAACTGCTACTTATGGAGTTTTTTGATGCTTTTTCCTTTCTCTCACATCCCAGGAGGTGGCATGTCCTTGCAGCGATGCTAGAGAAGCACTTTCTTTCTGCTGAGCTCTCTGTTCCTTGTTTAATTTGGGTATTTATCCCGTATGACAGTGGCTCCTCTTATTTAATGCTGTGTAGCAGAAATTGGGGGGAAGGTTCATAAGGCCATGTCTCTGAGATACTTTTCATCAGACATCTCGCAAAGCCATCAGAGTCCCTGGCTGTGGCCTGCATTTACCTGCGTTCAGAGGGGATGCTGGCAGGCAGCGCAGTTTCGCCAGGCTGGTGCATCCCTCTAGGTACAGCAGAGAGCCTGGCTCTCCATAGCACCGCCAGTTTGCTGCTGCTCCTGCAGCATCACTGCCAGTGTTGAAATCAAGGACGCAGCTTCCAGGGCTAATGGAAACAGGACGCTTGTCATGTGTCTATATGAAATATTCTCTAAAATTAAATGACATCATTGTATTACTGTTCTTTATTCATCTCGTGAAGCTTAGTCCCTCAAAGGACAATTATAATACAGACTGCATGTTATAAATACCTATGCGAAAAGGAGTCAGGCTTTCCTTGGGAAAAGCATGGGTAACCAGGGAGGTTAAACTATAATTGCCTGTTCACTCCTGTTTTGCCTGCAGGAGGATTCAGCTTTTATGCCATAATTTCTTCCACTGATTTGCTGGATACCATAAAACAAATTACCTCACTTCCCCCCATCGCCTGTCCATGTTTTTCCTGTGTTGACTCTAGGCTATTTGAGATCAGGATGGTTTCTCACAGTGGGAACACATATAATGGTGCCTTTGAGATACCTGCAGCTCATGGAGATGTGGCCAGCTTAGCTTCCTATTAGGTAAGTCCTGTGCTACTAGGAGCAAAGCCACAGCAGCAGGAAGCTCATCAGAAGTGACAAACACCACTTCAGAAGCTCATGCTGCCTCAGACGCTTCCCCTCAGCTCCCCTCCAAAGTTGGGCAAATGTTTGGCTCTCCAGCCCGTGCCAAGCAGTAATATTGACTGCTGGAATATTATGACATGTCAACAGCTAATTGGGCTAAAGCAGACTCAAGCTTGACTAAAGAGCTGCTCGACTAAGACCTAGCCATAGCCACATACAAGTTAATAGAATATAATAGAATAGATTAGAATATAATAGAATAGAATAGTTCAGTTGGAAGGGACCTACAACGATCATCTAGTCCAACTGCAAATGATGACCAGTCAAAGCCAGGCGTCTAGGTTTCTCTCTCCTTCACTGAGACACTGTCGCCTCCATGTGATGGTTCAGTCCCACTACTTTAGACACTGTCTTCTGTATCTACAGATGGAGCCCAGACTAGTTACCTGGCTTTCAAGTGCCTACAGGTAGCTGAGAAGAATGAAATCCTATGTGGATATTTGTCCCATAGCGTTGTTCTGGTTTCCTTGGAGCTTCCAAGTGCTGCTCCAATTCTAGCACAAAGCAGTAGCTTTGGTATATGTATGCCAGCTCAGTGTCTGTGCCAAAATACTGATTTCTCTGGGTAAGATATTTATCAAATTCTGATCTAATGTCAGGATTTCTAATTGTCATTGACATTTTGAATAATCACATGATCTCAATAGGTGTGAAGCTGCCATTGTGCAGTGAAGGTTGACTCATCACACACATTATGGAACAATGTTTTTCTATGAGTATTTCACCCTTGTGCACTTATTTGTCCTGTCAGTGAGACTGAGGCAATTTTAATGATTATTTTGCATCTGCATTTTATTTTGATACAAAGAGAATTTTATATTGCAGGCCAGATACTTGAAGGTGTCTGTTCCTGTTTGCCTATTTTCCCTTTATAGTTATTCCTTCAAGGACAACTGGAGGCAGGTAATATATTAATATTTATTATGTCAAAAATGAGAGTGATTGCAGTGTTGACAGCTCGCCTACAGCTGTATTAGATATGGCAAATTCTTCTTTCTTCTCGCTATGGAGATTTCTGTCGCTGTATTTTCTCCAGTGTTTCCTCTGTAATTAATTAATAAATGACTTGGTTTTTAAAAAGCCTAACTCTTGACTCTGTTGAGCATAAAGGAAAGGAAGAAGATCCTTTTTGTCCTTTGCCAAGATATCAATGGGAATTTTACATAAAGAAATATGTTGCAAAGCTGCCATGTGTTGCAAGATGATATAACACCTAACATATCAGCATGGACCTTGAAGTACCTCGGTTTCTGCTTTGACTTGTTATATGGTTGTCCTGGTTTCGGCTGGGATAGGGTTAAATTTCTTCCTAGTGCTGTGTTTTGGATTTAGTACGAGAAGAATGTTGATAATACACCGATGTTTTCAGTTGTTGCTAAGTGCCCTCCTAATCCAAGGACAGCTCCCGTGCCTACTGACTGAGCTAGGTACACAAGATGGGAGGGAACATAATCAGGACAGCCAGCCCAGCTGGCCAATGGGGTATTCCATACCATGTGACGTCATGCTCAGTATATAAATGGTAGGCGTGTTCCAGGAAGTACCGATCGCTACTTGGTTATCGGTCAGCGCGGGTGGTGAGCAATTGCATTGTGCATCACTCATTTTGTATATTCTATCATTATTTATTATCATTATTTTCCCTTTTCTGTTCTATTAAACTGTCTTTATCTCAACCCACGAGTTTTTCTCACTCTTACCCTTCCGATTCTCTCCCCGTCCCGCTGGGGGGGCGGGGGGGGAGTGAGCGAGCGGCTGCGTGGTATTTTGGCTGCCTGCCAGGTTAAACCACGACAATGGTCAAGGGCTAATGGCTTTGACTCAGGCCCTTGACAACATTCAGGTGCCTACCTTTCACCAACAGGAATGCAATGGAGGAAGTGTGCGGGTGCTCCAGGCACGCCCATGTGTCAGTTTGCAGTGCTTCTATCACAGACTTGGAAGACAGAACCTAAGGGTTGGCTTTGCCAGAGGGTCATTTCTGCATCCATGCAGGCATGGGGTGGGGACAGGGAAGGGAGTCTGTCTTGGCAAGGTGTTAGTATCACTAAGCTAATTGGCTTAAATGTGTTGATGGCAGTTTTCAGACTTCTGGCACTGATAGTCAAAAATGCCTATCGCCTGGCCACCAGAAGCCAGTTGTGATGGCAAAGCTTTGTATTATTGTCCAGATCTGATTCCCTTAGTCCTTCACTCCTGCTCCCTTTCTTCCCCATGTGGCATGACTGGCATTAAGCTAGTTAATTGCTGGCATGGAATTCTCAGGACTGACCTTTAAAACTGATACTTCAGTGTAATGAAAGTGAAATGAGTGAGATGGGTTGGTCATACCCCTCAGAGCTGTTAGCTGATTTTGATAGGCAACCTGGGAGTCAGGTAACGCTTGCTACGTCTTTACAACCATGATAGAAATTTTTCTCTCCCTTTCTCTCTTTAACAGGAATTTATGATTTTGCTGAATCTGATGTCATGTATGACACATAAAGAGATTATATTGATCAGATAACAACCCACAGTCTGCATACATGACCTCCTGCCTCACCAAGATGGATGGACATTCACAGAAAACACAGACTCCTTTGGATCTCTGTGCAAATTCTGGATTGGATAATGGGGATTAAAATAGTGACGTTTTGAGCTGTTGCATGATTGGGATGTGTTTTCTTGAGATGATGACTGCTGAGATGGGGGTGACACATATCACAGTTGCAGTCTGCAGCATCTCTTCGCTTTTGCTAGAGCAAACCAGTTGCAGTGACATCCAAATGTTTTCTCCTTTGACATTACAAGTAATCCAGAAGCTTTGTAATAATTAACTATAGCTTATTTCTCATCCAGAATAAGAATTGGAATATTATATTCCTTAATAACTGCATTATATTCCCCTTTATTTGTAGACTCTCTGGAAGGTTCCCAATTCAAGATTAGTTGCCTGGGAGACCAAATAATGCAATTCAAAATGCAATGTGGCGCAGACTAGTTGCATGCTGCCTAGTATATGCCCTTTTCTACAGAAGACCTGGTTTCAGAAGTTTCTGGATCCTTCCTGCTCTTATGCTTGCTTTTTCCAATGAGGTAGGAAGCTTTAATTTTATTTCAAGACTCATTTGTTTGTTTGTTTAGTGACTTGTCTCTAAGAAGGATGATGAGGTTTTCTCCTACTGCTGTATTTTTGTGTGTTTATGATTTTAATAGACACCTTCAGCAGCGTTATCAGCTTCTTTTTAAAATGTTCACATGAAGATTTTTAGTGCTGGGTACCATTGGAGCCAATGAGAGTGGCAGCTCTGAAAAATCACTCTTTCACACATTAACTGGACTAACTAGGTAAGTAGTATTACTTGTTACTTGTTACTTACTAAATGTCCAGAAGCACAAATAAGATCCATGTCACATTGCCTGGAAAGGGACAGGTAGTTCCTGTCTTGAAGAACTTGTTGTCAACAGATAAAACAAAAATGCATCACAGTGATTTGGCTAACATGAATTACAGATTAGCAGGAGAACTGGGATAAAGATAAAGATCCTTTGAGCTCCATGGTCCTCTCCTTCCACTCTGCCTATCTGCCTTTTCTGCAAGTAAATGTAGAATTACCCAGTTTGGGATATTTCCTCCTTTTCTGTTCTTCTTTGTTAACCATTCTAGGTCATTCAAACGTGTTGCTGGGAAGGAGAAGAAACCTCCTGAAAATCAGCCTTACTTGCAGGAGCATCTCTGTGATGTGTTGACTCTGCCAGGTTGTTGCCTCCACCCCAACTCACCGGCATTTTGAAGAGAGAAGCATTGGATCCCCGATGTCAACAGCTGTCTCATTGTGCACTGATTCATCTGTCAGCGGTGACTCTGGCTGCTGGAGCACAATTGTGACCTATGAGCTGCCTTGTCAATGCCTAACATGCTGGCTGTTTAAATTGACAGGAGATAAGCAGCAAGCATCTAACTTCCCAGCCCAGAGCAAGATTCCTCTCCAGCGTGCTTCCAGCTGGGGCTGGGGGATCCTGAAAGAAGGTGTACAAACCCAGTGCAAACAGAGCATGCTTCAAAATCCCTGACCTGTCTTGAAATTGTTTACTTTGTTTTATCTGATAGCATGAAGCATGCGACAGACATCGACAATTTACATGGCCCATAATCCCCGCACCAGCGATCCTGCCAGGCTCACCAGTTAAACAATACCTAGGGAAGTATTGCAACAATTTCTCCTGAATATTGGCCACAAACATGCTTTATATTGCTGGTAGCTGCAGGGTCATTTCATGGGCCTATATTTAGAGGATTGGGAAATTCTGTCTCGACTAAAAGCCAGGCTTAGTATGATCTAGTAACTCTTCTCAGGAAATATGCTCCTTTAGGTCCTATTTCTTTTTGGATTTTACTTGGGTTTATTGTATTAGGTGAAAAAAAACAACGGCTTTTTATTTCTATTTGTGTATCTGCATGCACTCTACATGATGTCCGAGTGATGCAGGAGTCTGGGTTGTGTTGTCCCCACCTGGCCAAGAAGCTCTAGTGCTACTAAGGTACAGTCACAAGAAGAAGACATAATAAGAGGAACATATGCAGGATGGAGCTGTGTGCCCAGGGTGAAACACGAAACCAAACAGGACATCAACTGATGAAACCATAAATCCAATTCAGCAGCTGCTTCTGATCAGTGGTGACATGCTGCAGATCGCTATCGCTGTCTGGCTACTGGTACAGAGCTCCTTTGCAGAAGGATGCTGATGTGAAAAAGCCTGTAAGATATGACTGGAGCAAAAAGGCTGAAGGACTGCAAATTGTATGGAAATGCCTGATTTGGACATGATGGGGCCTGATAAGCTCTAAACAAGGATTTTATAGACTGTGCTCTACACCCAGCTCTGCAAAATGCACCATCCCTTACCTCTCATTTGTACGCAGAGTGCTCTGCTCTGCGCTGCACTTCTCGGCCCTTTCTCCTGTAAATGAAGATCCAGCTTCCCTTCTGGTCATTCCAGCTGAAAACGCTAGCAAGGGAGATCTGCATTAACATTCGGTAGCTGCTGTCAGTCTCCACTGTGTGTACAACCATGCCCATGCCCCTGCCCCTCTTGCTCCTCCAGCGAGCTCTGGCTGCCGTACCTCACTGCTGCCCCATGAGCCTGCGAGGAGGCTCCTCTCCCGCCCCGCTGCAGTGTCACCCACCTGCCGCCCTGCCGCCCTTCGCCTTCGCTCTCCGCCTGTTGTGCGACCTGCTCTACTCAGACCTCCCTGTACATGGAGGCCAACAGGAAAATCCCTGCCATCCGTCAGACGTCAAGGCATGGCCCCCATATCAGAGATGAAGATGTGGAGCAACCAAAATATTCTGTGTTACTCTGCCTGTGTTTCACAGCTCCGCTCCTCGGTTGCGGGTGTTTTACCAGCCATTACCCTGTCCACAGATTGTAACAGCAGGTACTTACCGAAACATCATTTGGTTGTGACCTGGCAAACCTTGGCAGGAAGAAAATATCAGTTAGCAAATGGCTTGTTAAGCTCAGGCAGAGGAAGGTATAATGAGATCCAGTGGTTGGATGCTGAAGAAGGACAATTCGAGTAAGGAAAAATAAGGCGTAATTTTAACTCGGCACAAGTAGCTATTAGAGCAGGCAGTCAGGGAAGGAGCAGGCTTTCTGCCTCCTGAGGACCCCAGCAACAGGAGGATACTTCTGTGGAAGACTCTGGTCAAATGCTGATTGTTAGTCTCGAGGAGGACCACAAGAATATCGCGTAGTAGCTGAGACACCTGTGGTGAGGTGAGGGAACCTGCTGTTCCCTAAGGGGCTTAAACTCTCTGGATCAATGAGTGAAAGGATTAGCAACTCATTGCGTCTTGCAGCAGTCATCGATTGTTTTTTGAAACTCCCCAATTTAGACAAGTGCATCAAGCAGAGGGACATGCAGAAAGGCTGGTTAGGTACACTGCCTGTCGCTGCACTGAGCTGGACTCCTATGGGAGTTACAGAAATGCAAAATCTTGTTATCAAATTAAATCAGTCCCACTGAGGTGTCAATAGACAGACTGGTCCAGTTTTTCAGAAGGAAGACTTGCTGTCGGAGCTGCCATTTTCCAGCAAAAAATAACCATCATGTGCCAAGTATGCCTTTTACAAACAGTCATGCAAAAAAATACCTGCTCATACGAAGAAATGGTTTGAGTAGGAGATGCAGAAAATAGGGCAGCCTAATCAGAGGTAGGCTGAAATCAAGGTCACTGTACCATATTCCAGGTTAAGATATAAACCAGCTATTCTCTGGGACATGAACACAACATGTTTTTAGCATGCAGCTGATGCGGGTGATGCTGGCATACCACAAACATTCGTACCCCGTTTGTGGTGCCTCCCCTATCCCTGCCTGCTGTCCCCGACCCTGCGACTCCGTGCTGAGCTCTGTGCCAGGCAAAGGCAGGGGCACTGCCTTGCCCATGCCTTGCGAGGGAGGTCGGCAGGGATTTACAGGAAGGACACGGGAGCACTCTCGGTATTTGAGACCTTACGTTTGCATTCATCCCAGCATTAACCTGTACCCTAGTTGAATAAACTAGTTTCAGCTTTATGCCAGTGGTTCCTCTGCAATACCAAATCCAGGTAAGGACTTAAATTAACTGTGCAAAAGACAAATCCATGCATTCAGTCATTCATTTGATGCTCGCCTTAGTTTTCCCATTGACAAGATGTATGCAATAATTTAAGTATAAGAAATAAATATCAAAATTTGTAGGGCCATAATGAACAAACCCGTTTGAAATGGTCTGACATTCTCTGTAGAAAACCTAAGTTTTCTCTTTATTTTTTAAAGAAAATCAGCCAAGGATTTTGGGTGACCCAAGCCAAAATAAATAAGTTCAGAAAATAAACTGCCAGTGTTATACTGAACTGGTCTGTTAGTATGGATGCCAAGATGCATTCTGCTCATCAGTTACACAGAGAATGAATGATTTCACATGCTAACACCCTCTCTCCATCAGTGTCCTACAAATGGAGTCATAACAGCATCTTGCAGTCTTGCTTGGATGCTTGCAATTGTGTAAGAATCACAGCAGAAATCCACACTAAATCCTCACCCTTGCCACCTGAGAAGAGGATGGGTTTTAAAAAAAGACCCCAAACCACCTCTGAGCCCAGCAGCCCCTGGAAGAAGCAGTACCTTGGTGCTGAATCATATTCTTTCCAAATGGGCTCACGTCAATTTGAAAGAACATTTTAAGAAGACAGAACAGTTCCTCAGTAATTACAGCCACACCAGCTTAATTTACAAACACCTGTAAATTTGTTGACACAAGGTAACAGTGGTATTTAATCATGGTTCTGATATTGGATTTTTACTGCTTTGGTACGCCTGGTGCCTTTCATTGCTAATTTCATCCTAAGCACCCTTCCTTTTTCAAAGAAGTACAAAGGAAAAATTTCTCTGAGACTTGACTGTCTGGAAATGCACCATGATGCAGGTTTCATTCTCCTGGGAGAGTGAAATGGCTGTGTGAAAAGCTTTGTATTTTCCAATAGTTTTGTGTTTTAGGAAATGCTTTGGGAAGAGAAGGGAAGGGAAGGGAAGGGAAGGGAAGGGAAGGGAAGGGAAGGGAAGGGAAGGGAAGGGAAGGGAAGGGAAGGGAAGGGAAGGGAAGGGAAGGGAAGGGAAGGGGAGAGGAGGCGAGGGGAGAGGAGAGGAGAGGAGAGGAGAGGAGAGGAGAGGAGAGGAGAGGAGAGAAAGAAGAGAAGAGAAGAGAAGAGAAGAGAAGAGAAGAGAAGAGAAGAGAAGAGAAGAGAAGAGAAGAGAAGAGAAGAGAAGAGAAGAGAAGAGAAGAGAAGAGAAGAGAAGAGAAGAGAAGAGAAGGCAAAGAAGTCACTTTAATTGACAACTGCTCAGGAACTTAGACTGCTCATAAAATGCTGAGCCTTGGCTACACAAAACATAGACTCCCTGTGCCCACTGGTCCAGAAGAGAGTTACTCATTCTTAGATACCCTTGAGAATCTGGGCCTGAAAATCTGATTTGAGAAACAAAAAAATGAAAACTCAGACTTTCTTTTGCATCACAGTTTGCCCATGGGAGAACCATCAGATGCACTTTTGAGAGTAACAGAGGGCAGGCAGATATCTCAGTACTAAGTGAGAGCTGTAAGTCAACCACATCTGTTTTTGATGCTGTAGTTATTCAACACATTCTTCAAATTATTAATCAATTCCCCCAAAATAGATAAATTAAAATCTCTAAATCTCAAGCCCTAAATATGTTTATTTTAAAAAAACAGCTACTGTCACCACGTAAGAGTTGTAAGCAGCAATCCTTTTAGCAAGGAGAGTAATTATGCAAAGTATACATGGCCTTGCTGCTCATGATGAAAATATTAGCTAGCCCAGAGCACCCACAGAGCTCTGCTGCAGCCATGGGTGATGCTGGGGCTCAAACTGGTGAGCGTGAGGTTCAGGTGAATTTGGCTCCCCAGGATGCACAGGGAACCCCAGGACCAGGAGGTAGGCAGGAGCAGGGGGTGCCTGCTGCTCCCCCAGACCCGCTCCAGGCAAACCTGGGGAGCCTGGTCGCAGCTGTATGTCCGCATGGCTTCTGCACCCATTGCCAGCTGCAGGAGTCAGAGGTCTCTACCCACACCCTTGGGCTGGAGCAGGGGTAGGGAAACCTTGCTGAGAGTAATAGGAACAATAAAGAACAAATCGTGTACCTAAGAAATTAACTACATGGTCTGAAATATTTTGAATACAATTAAATTGCACTTGGAGCTTTCCCTCACATCAACCAAGCCAGCCATTACATATTTTTTATGTGAACCTTGGTAAGATTTGATGCCATAAACCATTAAATCCAAATATTATATTTCCCCCCATGCCCAGTATGAACACCTTATTAATCATGCTGCACCCACCGCAAGCTATTTCTACCTTAGTGTTTTTGTCCAGTCCCCTAAACTACTGCAATCCATCTACTACTTAAATTTCCTGTAATGGGTTGTAAGAAGTCCTCTGTGCGGCATGCTGAGTGAGTGATCAGAGGAATTGGATTTTTTCCTGCCTTTTCAACATTTTCATGCATTATCTTTAGTGACTTATGTGCTTCAGTTTTTTTCCAGGCGTGCTTCAGGGAAAATGAAAATAACCCACCTCCAGCATACACTCAGACTCTCAGGAGAAACTGCAAGTTTTTGTTATTATTCTAAACAAGATTTTCTGCTGCGGAAGATCCACTTAGAGCCATTCCTGTTCCCTGTATCCTCTGGGCAAGAAGTCTCTTCTCAGACTATTAATGGCTTGCTATTTTTTTCCTATGGAAAAACAATAAACAAACAAAGGACCATCATCGGCAATGCTGTTCATATTACAAGTTCAATTGCCAGAGGAAATATATGGATTTTCATCTGAAAATTTCTCTATAAATCTATATATAAATATATAGATTTTCATTCCTCTCAGCATAGCCATTTGCAGATCTGCATTAAACAATGAATTTCAATGCCATGCTGTAAAAGTGTCTGTCAGCAGCTCTGTTCCTTCTGGGTCTGATGGTAATAGATTGGCTAAGAAATCTGGACACGTTCATTTTGCCAAGGGATCGTGTGCTGCTGGAGGTAACGCACATCAGATGAGATGTCACACTCTCAGAAGAAGTGCAGAGGCATTAAGACAAGCCAAATTCTGGGCTGTTTATATTCTCCTTTACCAATCAGGATGTCAGGATGGGGACTGAATTTATAAATAGTGGAACAGGATTTGTTTCATGACAGAAGCTCTTGGAGAACAGAAACAGGTTAGACTTTTTGCCTTATTATGTCCCAAAGAAAACTGATTATCTGTGTTCACAGTTCAAATTAAATAAATATGTTTGGACGTGGAACGATAGAGAGATTTCAGAAGAAATGTGCTTCAAACATCACATGCTGAGGGTTGTAAGAAGGGAAGCGGAAAAGAGCAGCTGGCTGTGTTTTGCGCTGCACAGGTTTCCGAATGCTTCAGAACAGCCCCGTGAAACTTTGCAAGGGTTTGAGAAATAACTGTCTCCAATTACCACTAGTTCTTGGCTCACATTTGAAAGCCGGTTTCGGGTCACTGGTAACTTCCCCGAAGAAGGAGCGAGAGGAAAAAAAATCTCTGCTGGGGAATTAGTGAGAGCCAGAGACATCGCTGTGATTTCATTGCAGCTGTGGAGGCACTAGTGGAACAGGGAGGGAGGACTGTGGTGGGATGTTGGTTTGGGTTTAGCTGTGGAGGGCATGTGTAGCAGCGAGAAGATGCAGTCTAATGTGCCTCTCCTTAGCTTTTTGCCTTTCAATCTTTTTGCCTATCATGGTTTGACTAATCCTTTAAATATATCGTGTGTTCGCTTCTCAAATAACATACGGTGCTTATGAGAACTAGAGAGGGTTTGTTTTTTTAATGAACAAGAGCAGCTGGTAAGCAGAACGTAAAATTAAAAATGGAGGGAAAAAAATAAGCCCAGGGGGATAGATACAGTTATTAATCACAGCAGAATTCCTCAGCTCTCTCCTCTGATGAGAAGAATCAGGTGGAGTGGGACACCGGTGACCTTGAGACAAGTAGGTGACAGCCTGTTGCACTAGGTGAAAAATAAATGACGGTCTGACACAGCTGACTGTGTGAAGGCTCTCCACGGCAGTAGAGGTGCTCTGCCCTGTCCCCATGCAGGCAGCCTCGCTGGCGGCGGCCCCTCCAGCTGCCCAAGCCTCCGCCACCGCATGGTCCGTCAGTCGGGAGGGAAGCCTGAGACACCCGTGTGGGTGCAATCTGCAGTGGGGCAGGTGAGCCTGGACCCCCAGCGACACATCTGAGAGGAAAATATTTGGAAAGGGGAGAAAATTGCTCTAGTACATCCAGGGGTAAATTTGCCATTTCTGAGTGGTGCTGCATTGCTGGAAGGGTTTGTGGCAGATGCTCACAGCTTTCTTTAAATGAAACCCACTTCATTTTCTGCTATTTAAACATGTCATCCTAACCAACATAGAACAACAAGGGAGTGTTCCCGGGATGCACTGACCGAGAGGCTGGAAAGGCAGTCACTTTCCTAACACAAACCGCCGTTCGGCCCAGTAGCCCAGAGTTTCTGCTGCACTACAATGCTATTTTTTCAAATCAAGCCTATTTCATGTCATGACTTGAAGCAGACAGAGCCCAGCTAATGGCTTTAGTGCTAACTTACCTTCACCATGAAATACGTACTTTTCAAGACTGCTGTGAATCAATCTGCCCCTTCCACTCAACAGAACTTGTCTGCAATGCACTAAAGCCTGTTCCTGCTAGAAACCTCCTGCTCATATAGTTACTGTCAGCCTGCAGTCAGGGTACCTCATACCCCCTCCTAGACCACACCTGAGTCAAGACTGAGGTGACTACAGGCATTACCCACCCCGCAATGTGGGCAGCCCCAGGTTTTCAGGGGCCCTGAGCACCTTCGGCTGCATTGGCTCTGTGGCCGTGGTTGTTCCCATCTATCAGACCCTGCGCTCTTTGCCAGAGAAACACGTTTCATTTGTAGGTGTGGCCAAACATTAAGGCAAGTCAGGTTGTCCTCTGGTCTTTGCACATGTCTGGCCATAAAAGATAGAAATTGTCTGGCCATAAAATATAGAAATTATCTGGCCTAGTTTTAGATGTCTATACAGGAGCCAGTCCATAGGTTTCTCTTATAGTCCAAGGACAGAGAAAGAAGGTGTGACTTGTCTCCTTCTGATACAGACATGATAGGCTGGACACGTCCAGCCTTTCCCTACTGTGGCCACGTCAAGGACAAATGACAGTCCCACTCCTCTGTGTGCTTACTGGAGTATCCTTTGACCCCAGTGACTGCGGGGCAGAAATACGGTTGCAGTCCCCTTCCCTGCTCCCCTTCGGCAGGCTAAGGACATTTAGGGACACCGGTGGCGCTTCCAGAAGATAGTGTTGGTCTTTTTGGTGCTGGGAATGGTGGGGAAGGACAAGCATGGCCCAGTGAATCCTTTAGCTAACCTCTATTTGAAAGGATCCAGTTTGCATCCACTGAGACCCACTTCATGGTGTAAACCAAAGTGCAGGAAAAGCGGTGGCTGCAATGTGCGTTCTTGAGCTGAACTGAAGCACTGGTGTGGACACACCTTAAGAGCATTAACGGGCTGCAGCATGAACACTACCCGTTGCTGGTTACTATGGCACTATTGATCTCACAATTATTACACTGAGAGATAATGATGATTTACACAACACAAAAGCAGCCTCTTTTCCAAAAAGCATCCTCATCCTCATCCTCATCCTCTCATCCTCTAATCCTCATTTCTAATTCTAACATGCCCAGTTCATGACCTTAATTTCCAGAATCAAATGGATGCTGCAGTAAAGTGACCGCTCTGAGGAGTCTGTGCCATGTCTTTTCCTCCTTGAACAGTGTAGGCACCTTCTACTCCTCTGAGGTTTACTGAAGGTTGCTTTTTCTTATTACTGAGTAAAATGTACATTGTTATAGCTACCACGGCAGCAGACCAGTCATTGTGACAAAGGATTATGATTTCTTTACAAGGTGAGATCATAAGAATCTGGCTATATGGGAGAAAGCCGTTGTTTGAACATGTTATTTGCACCAGTAACAGAGAGAATCCTCACAGCAGAATGACAGTAAGTGGCTTTTTCTGTTTAGTGAAATATAAAAAAAATCTCTAGATGAGCTGGATGAGTAATGGAAGTGCTCAAGCCCTCTAGGGACACTCTTGCTGTCTTGCAGGATTGGGCGCCTTTTGCATCTGGGAAAGGAAAAATTGAAAAGATAAGAGTGGAGATGATTGCTGCTGCTAAGAGCGGTGAAGAATGAGTGCAGCTGTGTTGGGTTTTGCCCCCTGCATGGTAACAACCTTTCTAGGAACAAACGGATGATGTGTGCGGAGGGATTTAACGGAAAAGGTGTGTGTGTGAAACTTCAGGGGCATAGCTGAAGATGTTGGGTTCAGAGAGAGAAGGAAACTATTCCAAATCCATTTGCCTCTTATGTCAACCTGGAAAGCCTTTTGTAGACATAAGCATCAGGCATGCTGCGGCAGCCCAGCTTTGTGCCTAGAAAATGCTCTCCTGCTCAGCACCCGCAGTCTCTTCAGGAGAAGGCTCCGCATGGCACACTCGCACCAGGGCTGAAAAGTCCTATTTGAGCTCTTTGTGCTGTGAGATTCCCACTAGCCCGTTGTGGGGGATGCAGATTTTCAAGATCCAGCTAAGGCAGCTCTGTCTTATTCGCTCCCCTATGGTGATTATAGTGATATTTTTTGCTACATACTGTGCGGAAAAAGAAAGGTCCCTTGGTGGGCCTGAACATCGCACAGTGTAATGCAACATGGTGCTCCCTGCCGCCTCTCCTAGACCCCCCGTCAATCTCTCAGCAGGGAGAAAAAAGCTCACATAAAAGGGATGTTTACACTGATGTTATTCAAATGAGCAACGCACAAATAAAATGATATTTAAGCATTGCCTTTGCTTCTCAATAAATTTATCCAGGCAAAATTACCCACAATAGTACTTATGCCTCCTCAGGGGGTCCATAGTTGTTGGTAATATTTTCTTTCCTGCCTGCTACACTTCAAGAAGAAAAAATATTCCTTACTGTACTAGCATAGCCTACAAACTTGCTGAGGCCCAGATGTGAAACACTTGTCTTAAGAAAAGCCAGGAGGAGGAAGAAACCTGAAAAACAGCAAAAAACACGCAAAGGGAGACATTTGCAATTGTACAAAGATCATCCCTCTGATTTAAATGTTTCCGTAACTTTTTACAAAATTCAGCATTTGTAAGAATAAAAACTCACTGTATTGAACAGTTGCTGGCTAACATGTTTGTGCAGAACAGAAATATTCTAGGGCCAAAAATCAATACTCAGAGGCGACTGAATGGCTCAAGCTATGGGTGAGCATATGGAGGCTGCTATGAAGAGTTTAGCACTTTGAAATTCACCCAGGTCAGTAGAAATGGAAACTAATTTCCAGCTAATGCCTTTTCTGAGGCCATTAGTTAGAACCTGTCAAGTTAATATGGCCTCTCTTTCCAATTTCAAGAGGGCAAATGCTTCTATTTCCTATTTACAAGGTGTTTGTCACTGGGGCAAAAAGCCGTCTTAGCTGTTAGACTGGAAAAAAAAAAGCAGGCACAGAAATAGAAACAGTTCCTCCAAGGCAGGGCAATTGCATCTTGTAGGAAATTTGCACAGCCATGGATCATGCATTGGAGAACAGTGTCAAGTGTAGTCAAACTTACATGAGCTTATGTGAGTACAGGGTTTGGTCTGCTTCGTGTGGCCGTCAAAGAAGTAAATGAGAGGTGTCACAAAGCATGAAAGAAGTTGCCTATTTTGCTTTTGTATCCACTTTGGTGTGGGGGACCCAGGAAAGATCTTCAGCCTCACCACCTGAGAAAAGGACAGTGTAGGCATCAAGTGCAGGTGACTGATTTGATTGATTACGGGATAGAAAGGCAGGAGAATATATTGACAAAAGAGGATTTAAGGATATTAAATGATTCCAAGAAGAGCTTTGCTTTTCCTGATTAAAAACTCAAGGGCTGCTGAGCAGGGACTTACCTCAGTCACTCTCATTGCTCCAGCAGAGTTAGTGGTTGAACTCTTCAACGAAAAAAATCCATCACTAAATCCAGCCTGTAGATTTGATGACAATTATAATCTATCAGCCACTGATAGTTTTAGCATATGCTGGAGCCAGGGGATTTTATCGAACTCTAATTGGGAGCTGGCAGGTGGCGAGCAGGTCTGCCTTTGCCTGCTGGAGAAAAGCTCCTTTCTGTCCTGCTGCAGCACGATTAATTTACCCCCCAACCTTCTGCTCAGAAGATCAGATGGAAAGCGTTGGTTGGGAGCAAATCCTCAGACTTGCAGGTCAGCTGTGCTATTGCCTGGGCGAGTCAGAAGTGCCAGAAACAGTGGAATTACAGATGTGACTCAGCTGGCAATGTTTTGGGAGGAAGTCTGTTGTAGCCCCCGTGACCTGCAGTACCACTGGGAGCAGGAAGGGTGACAGATCCCTCTCTGAGTTGCCCAGCTCCAGTGGGAAGAATGTCCTTGGCGTACAGCTCACAGGCAGTGGGTAAGGTCCCTGGCACGTGCTGGTCTGATGTGAGTGACCACGTCATTGGTTGTTGTGTACTGCAGAGCACAGAAATCTGTGAGGCAGTACAAGACCTCTCTAGAGTGTTTTCCTTCTCCGGTGGAGACTCAAGCTGGTACTTTCAGATCCAATGAGAGTTTTTTACACATTGGGTCACTCTGTAACATTGGGTTTCTCTATGAATAGATGAGTATAAACACATTAAACTTTGCATGCCCCGCTCGGGAGAATACCATAACCAGACACTTCCCGGATCTATAAAGATCTAGAGATAGCGGTTGCTATTACTCTTTGCCCGCTGGGAAGCTGCTCACATTTCCACAGGGCTCTCATTGCCTCGAGCCTGACCTAACCGAGACAGCGGGCAGTCTGTCCTGTAGCTCTTACCTGAGCCTTTTCGTAAGTCTTTCTCATTTACTTTTGCACAGAGGAACTTCAAATCTTAGTGATCTACTTTCAGCTCTGTTTACCTGCAACAGATGAGTAGTGGCCCATACCCCTGTGCTTCTGCACTTCACTGGCTGAGGTGAAGTCCTGCACACGTGCTGAAGTGCAGCGGGCTGTGCTCCCCGAGAGACCCCCCAGCTGGCTGACAGCTTCCTGGTCCTCCCGTGTGCTCCCGGCGGGAGGTGACACTGCAGCCACCGCAGCACAGTCCCCTGGCAAAGCACAGCCTCCACAGGATGAGGCTAATATCAGCTGGCTGTATTAGTTTCTTTCCTGAGAAAAAATATCTTCCTTTCTTTGCAAGCTGACTGTATATGTGCTGTAGATTATATCCATCATACTCTTGTCTGTATTACCTGCATTAATCTAGTACAGCGTGGGATGAAAATGTGCCCCTGAGACTAAGCATGTACGTAACTTTAACTACCAGCTGCCAATGTGGATGCAAAGTTATCTCTTCAAACTACGTATAAAACCCTGTGGATAGTGACGTTAAGTAGCTATCTTGTATGCAATGCAGGCATTACATTTGTGTTAGTGTGTTGACACATCATTATATTTCTCAACGAGGCAAATTAGAGCAATGATATGAAATTTTCTTGAGAGCCTGAGGATTTTTTATGGTTCTGGGAACCAGCATTAAGACAGACTGTAAAACGGGGTGTAAATATTATAATGATGAGTTATTCCTTCCTGCTTACTAAGAAGAAACAGACATCCCTGGTAGAAGCCAGCATATCCCATCCGGATTACTTGCATTATATTTTAACAACTGCTGCATGTACTGATTGCTTTTAGTTTGTAGGGGCAAAAGATAATGTTACGAATACTCAAAGGAAAACTTACATTTCATGCATGGCAGCCATGGCTAACCATCTCCTTAGCTGGCTCCTTTGTCCTGCGCTTGCCAGAGTCACTGTGGTATAACCTTGGGCCTGTACAACCCCTCCTCCTCCTCAAGCCCAAGAGCCAGGGGCATCATTTTGTCTGTGGCACCACAGCCTTTATCAAGAAAGAGGACCGGGATCGGGGAGGACTGCAGCCACCACACCATGTTACCTGTTTTGGCACCAGCTCTCCCTGCTAGTGCTGTCGTCAGCCCATCTACAAGTATCCCAACTGACTTACTGTAACACACCCCACAGAAAGGACATTTCCACATGAAAGCTGAACAAGCAAATGTAGAACTTAATATTCCACAGGAGCCCTCATTGCCTGCGTAGATACCTGCTTCATTTCCCCTCTTCTTGTTTTCAAAGAGTTATATTTAACCACAAAAATAATCAGGACTGGGCCTCCTGAGATCTCCTCCTACAAATTCACTGTGTCATGGACATTCGTAGTTTCAGTGGCTATGCTTAAGCTTCCAGGTTGCTGGATGTTGGCGTCTGCTCGGGCTGCGCCCCACCTCCCCGTCAGGGGAAGGGACGGGTGAGCACCACTGCGCCCGGGGTTTCGTATGAAGAAAGCCTGACTACAACAGCAGGGCACAACGCTGTGTGCTCTTTGCTCTCGCAGGTGAGGCAACTGGGGATTATTTCCTTACATGCATTTATTAACATATACGTTTAGCAGTAATTGCTGTTCAATAAATACTACTAATACCTAGTCTGACCTTCTGCATACCACAGGACCCATCACCCTGCTTTTCACCCAGCAGTTTGTGTTTGATCACAGTAGGACTTGTATTTTGCTAGAAATAATGTTACAAAAAGCCATCCAGTCTTCATGTGAAACTACAAAGGGGGAGAGAACATACCATTTTCCTTGGTCATTTGTTCTGTTGGTTAACCATCTTTGTTCTTACAATTGTATGCCTTATTTCTAATTTAAATGCATCAGACTTCAGTTTCTAGCTGCTGCAACTCATTTTTTTCTCTGCAAGATGAAGAAGGGATGCAGTACTGAACATCTCCTCTGCAGTCAGGAGGACTCCTCCTGCCTCCTCTTTGATACAGGAACAACAATGAATGCTTTGAGCAAATTATTCCAGTAGCAATGTCTGTAAACGGGAATGATCTGAGCTGCCAGCTGCTGCCTACTTCTCTGCGCTGCTGCTGCCGTCCCCAGCGAGACCTGACTGTTCTCCAGCTTGGCCATTTTGATCTCTCATCCCTTGTGTTTCAGAAACCGTGAAGACTGCATCTCTTGCTCCTAGATACAGAACTTGATGCTTGACTGTTCCCAACATTACATTTTATATTTCATTTGCTGATAGTTTAAGGAGAAACCAGATAAGCATCTCAAGAACAAGGCCTTGAAATCCAGATTTCTCTCTGTGTCCTCTAGCCTCATTACTGGGCTACAAAGGCTCCTCTTCGTTCATTTGCTTTCTGATTCTTCAAATCTGCCCTCACAATTGGGAGGACAGAATCGTCAAGAGGAGCGACAAGTGACTGTGTGGCAGCCCTGATGCCATCCCACAGGTTTGGGTACTCCCTTGGCAAGAGGGGGGTCAATCCAAACCCATCCAGCCTGAGGAGGCTCGAATCTGTACCTCTCCCTCTCTGGGCAATTGCGCTTTTCCATCACCTTCAGCTTAAAAAGAAGGAACGAGGCAGTGTCATGTACCCAGCAGAAAGGTGACAACCTGAGAGCAGAAGTCTGTTTTGGAGGGTGCATCTCAGGCTCCCTTAGGCACCCCGGTAGAGAGGCAACAGACTTAAATTTGTTTCAGCCCAGACCTTAGTGTTTGCAAAGAAAATACGGAGTGTCTAAATCCCAGTTCTAGGTGCTTTCCTCTCCTCATTCCCTGCAGAGAAGTCTCAGGAGGCTAGTCCAGGTTTGTAACCCTGAGCCAGGTGGCCAGAGGTACTATTCAAGCCCTTTCATGGAGCTGGAATCAAGTTCCTCAGTTTAACACCCAAGTCCTTCTGTAAAACAGATCTGGCAATGTTTCCCCACCCCAGAGGAATGTTGTGTTAAAGGATCTGAGATGAGCAGATATGATGGGGTGAGTGCCAGTTATGCTTCTTGAACAGCATTTACTTCATTCATAAAGAACCTTTCAGCAACAATATTAAATTTTACTTAAATCCCCCCAAAATAGTAAGTATCTTCTCACTTAATGCAATTATTAGTGATAATAAATCCTTAATTAATGGTAAATATAATTGCAAACTCAACACTAAATTCTCCTCGTGTGCATCTGTGTAGCTCTGGAGCGTAAAATAGTAGTTTAGTGCTGTGAATGAACAAAATTTGGCTCATAGTTATTTTAGCTTGGGTTTGAAATGTCTTCTTTGATCTTTTGTTAGTTATTTCTTTGACAGAGAGGCAACTGCTCCAGAGCTGAAAATGGAAGGACACATGAGTGAACAAATAGTGGCCAATGGCACACAGAATTCAAGCGCTCATGCATTAAAGTATAATAATCATTGTGCACACTGGCGTGTCTCATAAACACTTTTGGATTGAACTGCTAAGGCAGGTCACAGCAAACCCTGACAGCTGATCTGTTTGTGTTGTGTGGTTTTTGCTTAAAAAAGCCAGAATTGTATAATTCGATTGCATAATGCAACAGAGCTCTGAAGTTTAGGATGCAGGACTGTGTTTTAGGAAAAATGAAACAAAAAGAATGCAGACCAGGCTTCTAGATCATAGGACGGAAATGCAGCAGGTTTCAGCTGTGGATGCAAATTTTTTCTCCTAATGACCAGCTATTAAGGAAGATCTTTCCTTTGAGTGCCAGCCAACATTTGATTTCCTTGTCCTTACAGTTCTATGAAAATTAATTTTTAATCTAGACAATTAATATCAATGTGTAAAACATTGGTTCCCTGTCTTTCTTTTAAAAGCATTTTCTAGCGTTGTTCACATTTCTGACTCAGCCAAGGTCTTCGCAATGAAAAGCTAAAAGGAGTCTGCATTGCATTAATTAGTCAGAAGCAGCCTGTAATACGTACCCTAGAACTGTGATGTACACTGGGGCTGGTTATCAAAACTGGGTGAACGTGTTAGGTGAATGTGTGTCTGTTATAAATGGGGTAGCTTATAAGGTTTTGACTGGCTTGAATTATGAAGTTATTTTATTTCAGGCACTGCAAGTTTTGTATAAGAAAATTTTAGATTCTTTTGCCCATGTGTGCGGATGATGTGTGTTGCTAGAACAGATGTATTATCCTCCTCTTTGAAAGAAAAAAAATAGATATTCTTCAGCATTTCCTTTACCTTCCAAGCAGTACAACTGGACATTTAATGACCTGTAGAATATGACCCATGACAAGAAAACAGTCACTGACACTGAAAATTTATGAGAACGCTTCTAACAGAAAAGAAAAACAGAAAGTTCCAGGTTTTATTTTGCATGTCTTGTAATTCTAGGATATCGATCTCACCATTTACGGTCTGTCTGGCTTTTCACTCCTGGTAATTTCCTAAGTGCATACAGGGGCAGAACTAAATAAAAGTCAAAGTAATTCCAAACAAAGAGATATTGCCTTCAACATTGTTTTTCTTTCTCCAAAATGAAAGCATTCAGTGAAAAATTCTCATGAACACCAAGACAATACTTCCGTTTATCACTTGTCATCCGGAAGAGAAATTCCTCAGCCTGTTCCTACTGAAAGCCAGAAGAGTATATAAGGGTCACTGGACGCATCTCCCTATTTCTGCCATGTTAGTGGGATCAGATGTACCTTTGATCTGAGCTGGTGTGGAAGTTCTTCTATTTTATTTAATCTAAAGATGCATTGAACAGAAGAAGAATTGTAGGGGCATTTATTGTAGTTCTGCAGACTATGAAATGTATGTCCCAGATGTTATGTCTTTATACCCTTCCATGAAATATGAATAAGAAATTGCTGTAGCATACTTGAAAAGAACATATCTGCATATGTCCTTTATACATTATATGAAAACAAGAAAATCCATGCTTGAACAAGAATATCTGCTTTTTGTATCCATTAGTCACTATTCACCGTTCTCCTCCCATTGTGTCATGCAGAGAGCACAGCTGGCATCACCTGACCGACATGGTCAGTCACACAGTCCAAAAATCCACTGGCACACATCACAGATGGTCAGCCGGCCTAAAAATGACTCAGAAGTAATGGATTATATGGATTGCTTTGCAAAACTGCTAACCGAGATAAGGGCCAGATTCATTAGGAACATTTACTTATTGGTGTTGAAAAATCAGCTGGGGATTTTTGTGTTTTAAAATCATTGTGCCTGGGGAAAGCTTCTCAGCTGCTGCATTTGGGTCACAGCAGACTGGATTCATATTCTCTTTAGTTTTTCCTCATTTGATTGGACTGTGGCTCATTTGCTCCTTTTGGCTTCTCTGCCCAGAACAGGCTCTTTGCCTCTTTCCTTCTCATGAGACGAGGGCTTGCAGCCCAGTAGCCCCCGACCACCTGTGCTGAAGCCGTCTCTTCAGATTGCCAGAGGTTTAAATACATTTTTTTCCAAGAGATTTCACTACAAGCAGTCTGAATTTACAATTTTCTTTCCAGGGACAGCTGCATAAGAGCAAACTATGCCCAGGCTTTGTAAGAACTTTCAAAAAAAAAAGCCCCGCTTTCAACTTAGAGTTGTAGAGATCGAGACTCAGCTATAAAAAACCTCTAGACAAACCAATGCCTCATTTCCCTCCTCATCTGTGAGTCCTCTGGGGAGAACATGAGCTTCTGCACATGGCTTCTCCTTCAAGTCACACACGTGCCTCCTGCATCCGTCTCCTCCCTCCTTAGCTGTTTCCACAGTGAAATGACCTCATTTCTCCAAAAGTGGATCCCTCAGCTCTTCTCTCTTGCTCAAGTCCCTTCATGCCTTGAAGGCCCTACAAGTTACCATTTGTTGAGGACTCCTTTAATTTGCCTCATCAGGTGACCAGTTCCCTACCAGAACAGTCAGTTAGTTAGTGATTAGTTAGTGAAAAGCCCATCCTTAGCAAATTATACCCTGAACCATAGCCTTTTTTGCCTAAGGAAACACCTCTTAAATGGGCAGTCTCCAAAGTTCACTGGCCCTTTTCTGCTGGTCCTAGCCGGGTGCAAGCACTTCTCCTGCCGTCTTCTGGGATTTGCCTCTGTGTGAAGCACCCAAGGAGAACACACAGCATCTGCTGAAAATTTTACAGTGTAAAATGCCAAGAATTCAGAAAATTCTTCGGTTTTGGTAACTTCAGTGCTCTGTGTGTAGAGCCACAGTGTGTTTTAAGCAGCTGATTAAGACCCAGTACTTTGAGACTGGTTGATGTCTCATTTCTTTAGAACTTGGTCTTTCTGAGGAAGAACAGCAGCAGTTTTCAATTTTCAGTCTCTGTGACAGTTTTCAGGGAAATCAGTGTGAATATGTTTTTGACTTTTTCTGAATCTGCCTTTACTCCTCCTTCAGTACACATATGCCAAGAGCAGCTCAGGCTGGGTTTGGTACAACATTTGTTTTTCTTCATTTACCTGTAACAGGACCAACTGCTCTAACATCCTTGATTTGCACATGACTGCCAACATTCGCTCTGCGAAAGGAAAGATCTGGCCAAATGGCACCCTTCCACCTTTCCACTGGCAAGCTTGGTCACCAAATACCTGCTTGTTTGGTATATGCCAGGTTAATTTGTTATAGATGTATGACTTTGGTTCTAAATCCCGACAAAATACCAGTTTCTTTTACTAAACAGGCATAGTTCTCTTATGCTTCAGCCTCATCCTCAGGCAAGCTGCTAAATAAATAAATAAATAAATAATTTAGAAAAATGCACAGAAAAGTAAACAGCGTAGGAATGGGTGATATTCCCCAGCAATCTTAGCTTTTTCATACCACACAGACTTTCTTGTCTTTATTTTCCCAAGTCAACTGCCAGAACCATTTCAGACAGACGCCCCAGTAACCTTTGATATTCCCTACAGATCTTTCCTTGTCATAGAGAATCCAAAAGCAGTACTCTCAAAGAAATCAGAAACCTTGTTTTCTGCAAAAGCTCACTACTTGATCTTCTCATAGGGAATAGAGTATAACTGTAAGTCTCTATTCCAGATATAGCAAAGAACAGCCACTGTGACTAGAAGGTACCAGATAAAAGAAGCTTATTTTCTGTACCACCTAATTTTATTTCTATATCTGTGTATTTATAAATCTTCCTTTGTTAGTATCTGCACAATGTAAAAAGTTAACAAAAGGGATATGAGCTATATCTTGTTTTTGTCAGATTCAGCTCTGGGAAAAATGTGAGAGAGATCACGGGTCACCCAATAAAAGATGAACAAGAGGCTTGGATTCCCTTGGGTGTCTGCCAGTGGATATCGGCTGATTCACTTCGGGTCACTCACTCGTATAAACAACCTCCTTCTTGCTGCAAGTGCTTTGAGACTGCTGATACCCACAAAGTGGTCAGGACCTCAGCTATGCACCTCTGCTGAAGGATGGTCTCTCATGTGGCACTGTAACTTCAAATGCTGTCTGGAAGCATTGGTTCATAGTGCCACCTATAGAATCAACACTTCCACTCGATAATTAATTAAGGGGACAACATGTGGATTGCCTCTCTTTCCTTTCTCTTTTAGGACCTGTAACTTCATTTGGCATTATCAAGAAACTGTGAAACAAAAGCCTCAAACTTTAAGTGTTAAGTTTATGAAGATTTTCAAGACAACAATAATACAATGCACCTGGGTATTTTTAAGCATCTTCCTTTTATCTAGGCTGTGATGAGAACATTCCTACCCTGAAAAGCAGAATAAAATTGCACACAAATTGAAGGTGGAAGGAAGAAAGACCTGGGACATTAATAAAAGGATAACCCTTAAGAGTGATGTGCAGACATTGAATTTCATAGGAAAACATATGCAATTTGCTAGGCCTAAAAATATGGAATTTACTTTTCCTATTGAAGGTAACCTTTTATTTTAAAAATATAAACTTAATGAATATACTACATTGTTTTCAACAGTGAAAGTGCACCTTCCATGAATGGAATCCTACCTGTACCAGCTGCTGTACAGGTATGTGTAAAGAGATGATATGTACACCTGAACAGCTGCAGTCTAAAGGATACCCATGACAAAAACTTCAGGGACCAGACTGCTCCTTGAAGGAGTTTGAACTGGCATTGGCACACATAACAATGAGAGCTGTAGTGGAGAAAGTTATCCAAGCAACACATTAGCATGAAGATATCCTTTTGCATGGCTTACTTTCTTTAAGACTAATATATATATATAAAATTAAAAGAAGTAACTGGACAGTAAGGAGAAGTTGGACTTCGGACATGTCTCTGGATTCCTCTTTTGTTAATTTACGCTTGCAAAAATATGCTCTGTGGGCCACTGCTACAAATATCAAGATCCATCAGCTGAGTCTGAGAGACTTACTGGCATCACCAACAGGACAGTCATACTATGTCTTACATGACCGGTCCCTTACATGACTAGTTATTATTGTGTCAAGTGGGAAAGAGATGTGGCTTTTTCCAAAGATAGGCTGATGCATGTTAAAGAATGACTTCAATTTCGGGCATGTTCTCAAAATGATTTTGTTTCAGTGAAAGCTTGCACAGCAACAAGCACATCAAAATGATGTACAGCGAGGCAACACAAATTGCTTCTTGTTTATTAGCTCTTTACTTCCACACTGCAAACCACACCCTGGAGTTAGTCCTCATGTGTTGGAGAAGTCCCATCTGTCTGTCCCAAGGACATTTACCAACTTCTAGCTTCCATGAGTCTACAGAGTCCTGGGAAAACTAATTGACTACCTCTAAAAAGGATTAGTTGAAAAAAACTACGTGTGGAGTCATAGCATACAAGAGTTTGAGAGTCCTGTTCCACCAAATGTTAGAGGTGGAGAATATTTTAAAGTGATTGTGGAAGCTCTAGTGGTGAATTAATCAGTGTATGACTCCTTCCCTCATAGGGAGTAGTACTTGAGTGGGAAATTATTTAAAACAGGCAGAATAGAGTAGATGTTATCAGTCTGACTGTCATTCTGTTCAATTTGGGGAATCTTACTGGTCCCTAAGGAAAGAGAAATCACATTCCTTGACTCACGCTGTGCTGGTAAGGGGTGGTATGTTCAATTTACTGGGAACATGTATTGTATTGGGTAGATAGCAGGGAGAAGGAAGAGCTCCCTTAATTAGCATTCCACTTTCTTGAGTAGCTATCGGTACAAGCTGGGCTGCAAATTTCTGGAATAGGAAACAAAGAACAAAGAACTGGAAGAGATAACTTTCTCACCCCCTCTGTGCGTAGCTACAAACTGCATTTCTACCAGGTTATCAATTCTTGCACCTTTTATGTGTGACCTTTGTAATAATAAAAGCCAAGATCAGTTCCTTTGGGTGGAACTACTTGGCTTAATATATGACAATATGTAAAATCAAAACACAGAAGGGAAGGCTGAATTAAAAATACCCTTTTATTGCTATAAAAAAGAGTGAAGTTGTGTATCTCTTCTCATGTTTGCCCTTTAGCTTCTGATGCTCCTTAGATTTATGGTGGAGTGTTGACTGAAAATGATAAATGGGATATAGATACTGGAAAATGGAAAAGTTGCTTGTCAGCCTGCATAATATGAGCCGCCACTCAGTCAGTGGAAGCGATTCCAGGTTTAAATGTACTTTCTGATGCTTCTTCTACCCCTACATCTTTTTTTTCATGCCTCTTTCTGAGATACTATCTTACTGTGAGATACTTGCTATGTATTTATGTCTATCTCTGTTGAAGGAAAAAATCTAACTGCCTGGTAGGAAGGTCTGTTGTGTTTGCTTTTGACTCAGCGTGAAAACATGCTGTTTGACCTTTTGCCAAGGAGAGTGGCACCTTTCTTTTATTCCAGCTTTCTTAATAGAGCTGCAAAAAGCGTTTAAAAGAGCCTTTTCATATTAAAAAGGTATTCTAAAGTACATAAAGGGTCTCAGTTTTGGTATAGATTGCCTTTACTGTCAAGGGAGAAGAATGGAGACCAATTTTATATACTTTGAGTGTAACTGGGCACAATAGATGTCTAGCACCATTGGAGATACCGTAAGCACACCTCCATGGCCTCCAGGTGCCAGTTCAGCAGGATGCGTGTCCCACAGGTCCTACAACACATGTGCCAGCCTCATGTGGGTGTCTTGGCTGTCCTTGGACATCTACAGTGGTAGTTGGCATCTATGTTTAGGCCTTTATCTCATTTGATTATAGGGAGAGCATGCAGTGAATAAGTAGAAACAGACATCTTTAGCGAGGACAGACTTCAGTGTGATCACCTTTGATTTCTGCGAGAAGTCCAAACACATGGAGTGTCTGTCTTGTCATTTCAGTGACTGTTTAAAACCCTGATCCTTTCTCCTGATTATCTCTGTTTACTAGACCTGGTAACATCTGCTGGTCTTGATACTGAAATGAAAATCTGGTTGGTCTTCTTGAGATGGAGCCTGTTATATAAAGTGGGCTGAGGGGGAGATATGAGTTGTGTTGGGCTGTGGACAGCCAGTAAAGTAGAACAGCATGTCAAAGTAATGCGGAAAGGTACCTGGGAGAACTGGAGAAGCCAACTTTATTCCTGTCAAAAAGAGACCCAACTGCCATGGGCCAGAGGAGAGTGACTCAAGCCAAGTGCCTGGGTAAACTTAAGTCTGAACATGGGTACAGCAATGGTACAGGCATAGAAGTGATACAGATCCTTAGTTTGATTGCCCTAAGGGGCTCAGTTTAGCAAGTTTTTCACACCATGTAGTGATAGGTCGTGTCTATCAACATCAGCAGAATTGCATCCTACATAAAATTCACCAGCAGACAATATTTCTTTCTGGATCAAGGAATGGCTTTCACTTGTGCAATTGCTTTCTGTGTAGATCTTTTGCTCATGGCAGGGGAGGCAGAAGGGTTCTCCCTGAGAGGGGTCCAGTCTGCCTTTTCCCCTTCACAGGAGACTGCTCTAACTACCAGACTATAAGCTCAGTAGTGAAAATTACTTTACATCGCTCCCTGAAGATGTGTACCTCTCTATAGGAAAGCGCTGCAGCTTAATTGGATCAAAACGTTGGAGCATGAAAGTTAGGATGGCTTTGCTGCTAAATAGTCAGAACATTAACATAGAGAGGAGTCTTGAGTATTTTTGCACTAAGGCATGTTTGTGCAATTTACCTAGTAACTCGGTAAATGCATAATAATGTAATATAAACTAAAAACTCCCTAGTGTAAAGATCAAGACTTACATCCCTCCACTCCTAGGTTAACTCCCATGAAGCTTTGGAGTCATGGAAATGAAATTTGGAAATTCTTACATCATGTAAGAACAGAGCGCCCTGATATGACAAGGATGGCTATGGCTTTGAGTGAGGAAGCCTGGGTGCAAGTCTCCTTTCTGTTTGAGCTGGAACACAGTTGCCGTGAAGGTCAACCACATCCTTAGGACATGTTTTAAGTGTCAGAACTGGGAGTGGATTTTTCTCATCTGTCCTCATGAAGCTGTTCCAATTTACATCAGTACTTAAATGCTTCTGGGGCAGGAGAACAAACAAGAAGATCCAACTCTCTAAACTTCAGATAGGGCACTCAGACTGAGGGAAAGGGAAAAGTACCTTGTATTCACCCTGTATTCCAAGGGATCTGTCTATATACAAGACAGAACATCCCATAACATCTGTGGTTGACCATCCCATAATGTCCGTCTTCAGAAAGCTGATTCTCAGTGCAGCTGTTTCTCACAATTCATGAAGGAAGAAGTCTGGTGCTAATCTCAGCCAACAAAAAAGACTTCCATCAGTTATGTGGAATTCAGATAATTATACTCCAAACTTCCTGTGTATTCTAGATTCCCAAGGTCCTGAAATGTGAGGGTGTTTGTGAAAGGAAAGGGATTATAAAAAGAGTTTCTTTTTTTTTTTTTGGCAAAAAATAAGTATTAAATCTCAACGTTACTTACACACGCCTGAAAACCTGAAATGTTTCATTTAAAAAATGCCATTTCCAAAATACTGACATTTCCAAAACATTTTCTTTTTTTGGGAAAAGAGGGCATGCAGAGGGGAGGGAAATGTGAAGAAAATTCCACCCCACTCCCAGTTTGCATATAATTCCATGCTGATGAAACCACAAAACTGCAATTTTGGTAAGTAACCTACTTATAGCCCTCCTCCTTCCCTCCCCTCCCCCCTGAAGTTAAAGAATTGCACAAACTTATAGATAATGTTAGAAGATTATAATCAGGAATGCCAAACTAAACCTAAAAATAATTACATGACTTGCAATTAGTGCTTAATGGGTTCCTGTTATTTGCCTTCAGGTTTTCTTTTGAGTTTCTTTACAAAGAACTTGTCTTTGCTGGGACCGCGTTGACCAATGGCTCTTCAGATCCCATAAGAGCAGCCCCAGCACTTAAGCTAATGGAGAATTTTCATTATCTCTCTCTCAAAATACCATGGTGATGAGCACTGGGGAAATGACTATTAATCATTTGTCAGCAGCAGCAGCAATAGAATTTTTTTTTCCCGGCATTTAACCATATGAGGACAAGAACACCAAAGTACAAACTTCACTTGGACGGACCGCTCAGTCTTTTATGTTGTTTCTCCCACAAATATCTTGGGTGGTCACTGCTCTGACAGAAGGGAATTTGCTTTGGGGACTCACTGGTGGCGTTTGTGTCTGTGTGCAAGGTGGGTTAGGAGTGAGCAGTGTCGATGCTGGTGTGAGGATGGCGCCTAGGGAACAAGGGTGGCAATGACCTCTGCTTTCCAGGGGAAGGCAGGAGGAGACCAGCTGGATGTCTGGAGGACAGTAGGGATGAATTGTTTGGGAGATCACTGGCAATACAAATCCTAAGCAGAGGACTAAACTCCCTCCAAAAAAAGGGGCAAAAAAAGGCAATTTGGATACCAGAGGAACCTAGTGATAAAGGCTGATGTTAATGTGGTAATTCTTAGTAAATGTAAAAGAAGTATGAGGGGATGGAAAAAAGCAAAGATCTCAGAAAAATGACCAATTGTATTCTACAACAGTTATCTCCATGACTTGCAGTTTGGAGGGCTGGTACCTCTACAGCCTCACCCAAATCCCTGGCTGGACTCCATCTCCCATGCACGAGTTCAGTCTTCCCCCTTGCTCATGAGAACAGCCAAGTTCCTTGTGATTCGTGACCTCCCTGGTCTACCCATATTTACTATACCTGCAAATATCCCTGAGATTGTGATATTTTTCAGGATATTTTCCACCATGGAGCCATCAGAAACATTCAAAAGTGACATATTTCTTGTGTGACTTGATTTTCATCAAACCTTGAACAAACCTTGATAGAGAAGATGGAGGTAGAGGTGCACTGAGTACAATCACATGCTTTATCCAGACCACATAATTGGTAGAAACAGAGATATCTGCAGTGGTAGTTCACTGAGTTCATGAGGAGAAGGAAGTACGCCCAAACTGTTCTCCTAATGTATTTTTGACCACTTGGAGCATCAAGCCGAGACGTTTCTTGAAAATGACCTTTTTGTGCAGAAGTCATCATTTCCTACAGGCAGAGTAGCAACTCTTTTTAGTAACAGCCCTTACTATTATTTCACAGGGATGCTCTTCTGCTCATGTTTCCTTAAGGGCCTGCAGAGCTGTAAGCATCTGTGTGTGATATTTCTGAGTGAGATGCAACACCTCTCATGTTTCCTGAGCAGCAGCACTGTGACACAGTCAGACAAAATACTGCTCTAAGGAAAGCTAAGAGGTCATCTGCTCCAGCCTCCTGCCCCAGTGCATGTCTAGTTGTGCCTAAACCCTGCCTGGCTGCTGGACTCCCAACGTAGCTTTAAAAATCTTCCCTAATGGAGATCCCAGAATCTCCCTAGACAGCCTATTCCAGTGCTTAACTAGAGTTAGGCATTTCTTACCTTGCTTCAGCAATGGGGTCTACCCGCTCTCCCATCTGCCCCAGGTATGGTGGAGCAGCCCTCAGAGCTGGCACCCGGTGCCGGGTCCCCAGCCATAGCTCCCTGACCAGCCGTGGCGTTGTGATATGGGAGTATAAGGGTTTTAAAACGACAGTTGAAAGAGTCCTAATCTTCCTCTCTGAACAAATGAGTAGTCCAAGTGAGTTGCTCAGCTGCTGCGAGCTCTGTCACCTCATTCCAGCACGGATGACTAAGGAAGGAGTAAGGCAAAAATTTATCCATATGAGAACGTATTTGTACCCTAATGTAGGCATGAGCTCACTGTGATTTCCAGCCCGTGAGTGGCCGCTCACGGTGGGTCAAGGTGCACTAGCACTATTATTAACCGTGGTGCTTTGTCTTTTACGAGTTTGCGTGGGAATGATCTGCAGGTTTAGTGACAGACCCTCTCTCTCCCATGGGCTGAGCTCACCTTGTTGCAGACCTGACTAATGCCAGGCTTGTCAGTGACTGCAAGGCGTTACCTTTTTCCTTTTCTCAGCTGCTTGTTGTCTTTAAACTTGATCCTTACAGCAAACTATTCACTTATCCTAAATTACCAGTAAATTCATTTATATGCAGACATCATAAATCACCTTTTACAGTATTTTATTAGTCAAAATATGATTAATTATGTTTGAGTTCTTTTATTTCGGAGTAGTTTAAATACTTATGAACCAAAATTTAAATAATTATAGCCTTCTCAGAATATTTTTAAGAAAGATCTATCAAATATAAAGTTGAATTTTCAATGCCTCATTTAGCATGCTGCAAAGAAGAAAAAGAAAGATATTACAATATTTTGTACTGGAGGTTTAGAATTGAAAAGAGACCTAGAAGTCTGATTACTAATTAAGTTCACATTTAACACAAATAAAACACACAGGGTTGTAAGAAAGTTTGACAAAAAAAAGCCTACAGAGATCTGTACTTTTTGTGCTATAATTATATTAATATTTTTATATTATTATAGTTATTATCTTGCCAATACCCATGACAAAAAACCAGTATTGAATCCTCTGAAGTTGATAGTGGTTGCATACGTATGTCTGCGTCTGTGTAAAAATGTGAAGAGTTGTAAAAATATTGAACCAGGTTCTGATTTCACATAGTCCCAAATCCTTCAACCACTTAACTGTAGCTACTGCAGCACGAGCTTCACCTTGTGTCTGTGAGCACTTGAACAGAGGTCAGCTTGAGAAGAACCTCCCTCGAGTCATGCATGGCTACTTGCCCTTCAGCTCGCAGGACTTCCACTGAAGTCATCTGCCAAGAGCAGGCAGGCGAATTACTGGTTGCAAACCCAAAACCTGATACAGATATTGAATACTGTAATACTGTAAGGACGTTGGCTTGGCTTACAGCCCTCCACCCACGGACTGTGAGCAATGTGTCTCCTGAGAGATTCTTCAGCGTTTCTCTTGGCTGCAGAAAATGAACAAGAAAGAATGAGACTGGCAGAGCAACCTCTGATATTGCTCACCATTCCTTGCTTGCAAAATGTGTGCAGCCATGGGCAGGTGAAGCTGGGGGACTGCAGAAACAGCCTAGTCATAACCCAGCTGGTTCCACCAGGGTGTTCCAAGGTTACTTTGATTCAGCTGAGGTGAGAACTGAGCCCAGTGTCTCTTATGTGTTGCTATTCAACAGTCCCCATCGTTCTTGTAATTGTTGATTTTTTTTAGTGCAGAAATATTTAATTCACTGAAGAGGATAAAATTGATTCTGAGGCAAGGCATGTCACCATTTTTCAGAATGGACTAACAGTAATTCTTAACAAATACACCTGGATTTTCTAGAAAGGCCATTTTTCTATTCACATTTAGACAGCAGTATTAAAGTTCATATTGAGAACATCATCATGCATTTACAAAGATGCAATGACATGAATTAGCGATGAGGAATACTTTAACTGCATTAGTTGGATAGTGTTGATCAATTATTTGAACTGAAGTTAAAGGCTAATGGGAGTCTGGAGATTAATTTGGAAATGGTCTATGATGTATTCTATTTTCAGGCACCTTTATGCATTCAAAGTGTGAATAAACATAGGCCAATCAAGAGGGAAAGCAGTGGCTTGGGAAAGACAACTCTTTATGATATTATAATATTAGCATTATGCTTTCAGAATGAGGCTCCCGCAGGCTGTATGCAAACCTGGTGGGACTTAATTGAAGAGTTTGTGCATTCAGGTCAAGTCAGGTTTCATTTACAGTAGTAGGCCTCATTTACTAAAATTGCAGGAGGGACTCTCCCTTTGCAAACCCGCTCCATCAATCTCTGATGAAGAAGCCAGCCAAGCTCTGCTGGCCTTTCTGCACATCAGGAGAGCAGGGAAGGCCTGTAGTGAGGAGCCGATCAGAGTTAAAGGAACATGTTAGCTGTTCAATAGCTGCTATTGCTAGGAAGAAATTTAACTCTATCCCAGCCGAAACCGGGACACCCAGAAACAGCAGTTCAGACTATGTCTTGGTAATAATCCTTTTATGGGATATGGGAAAAGACAAATTTTAAAGTATCTCAGCTCCTGCTTACCTATGGCTTCCTGCAAATCTTCTATCCTCCATGTTGATGCCCTTCCCTGCTTGACTCTGAGGCTTACAGTTTGGTGGGACGAGGAGGTGCCTGGAAGATGCTGAGCCATCTGGTTGGGTAGGTTGGAGTTGCAGCGATGTGTTAGCCGCATATGTGTTTGCCTGGGCTGGGTTTGCCAGTTCAAGGAATCAGCCTTTAGCAGGGTTTTGTGGTCGTGCACACAGTAGCCTGGTGAGCATGGAGAGAGCAGTCTAGACCACAGCTGTAAGGTTTCAGGCACTCAAAATTTGATTAGTTCCCAGATAAAAGCATCTAAATGCATCTCAGCTGGTACTAGGTGCCTATGTTTGGATGAATAAATTGACCTAGAGTGATTTAGAGCGTGATTCAGTTCCCTAAACATAGGCAATTCAGATAACTTAAGGTATCAGGGACATCCACGTGAAGCTGACAGGTTCATCATATCCTTGTAGCAATGGGTAGTGAAGGGGTAACTTTCATTCGAAACGAGCAGGTCTTATCTGGTTGTCAGGGAAGGCCTTGCACCAGCTCTGTCCCTGCTGCTGCTATAATTATAGGCATAAGACATGCCAGCCTGCCTAAGAATGAGAGTCATCCCTTACCCCCCCAACATTTAGCTGTCCTGTCACAGGGCAGGAACTCCAGGGACTTTATGGAGCCCCCCTGAGCACAAAAGCCATATTTCTGCACATTGCTCATTTCTCTATGGACTATGAGCTCATGCATAATGTGCAAAATGCTGCCTTCATGCACGTCCCTTCTGAGTCTCCATGTATTCCTAGCTCGTGGTCGCTGCTGGCCCCTACATCAGCACCACAAGTAACTTTATGCCCCAAAGGGACATCATCTAAACCTGCTGATCAGATATAATACATTTAAAATACCAGTACAACTTGACCAGGAGGTAGACTAAAGCCTCGTGGGGTGATCAGAGCAGGCAGCATTTTGGCATAGACTGTGTATTATAGTTAGCCACAGATTCAAAACAAGTAATAGTGTGAGCAGAAGGACAGAGGAAGGCTAACTTCTTACAAATCTGCAGTGACTGGTAATGTATGAACCCCAGGGCTCCCATCGCCTCGGTCAGGGCACCAGCAAAGTCTCCCTGCTCCACCAAACTGCCTTTTTCATGAAATCTTCGTGCCCTTTCCGTTTCCTATTTGTCTGAAATTGGCCATTGGGTTCGGAGGTCACTGGGGAGACCGAGGCCGGTTCACACCCTCACACGGACAGTGCAATAGCATATGCCACACCTTTCTTCAAAATCTGGCTAACAAAATGCTATTGTTGCAACAAGCAAAGCTCTCAGGCAGGTTTCCAGAAGGAATATTCTAGTTTAAGACTTTTTCTTCCTTAGTGCTCAACAATTTCAGCAGCATGGTCCGTTTCCCAAGGTGCAAGAAGTCTGGGCAGCTTATTGTTCGAAATGTGTTTGCTATGGACTGCTACCTGCCTGCTATTAAGATTTACTCGGAAGGAGACACCAGCCCTCATATCACCTCTGCTCTCCCATCCATCTATTCCAAACACAGCTCAGGGCATGAGCTCTTGAGGTGTTGGGGCTTTTGGTCTCGGTAAACCCAGAACAAATTCTCTTTGGCCAAGTAACACGCTTGGAAACAACATTCCTGTTTTTGCAGAAGTAGTAAGCAGCAAATCAGGGTGTAAGACATTTTTCAGTCATATATGGCTAGCAGTTGGTACATATCTCCTCTTTGAAATCCACAGGACCTGCCTTCTAGTCTGATTTCACGGATCATCTCGAAGAGCCAGTGCCTGCCTGTCCGTGTGGGCAGGTAACCTTCTGTCGCACCACCACTATGGCCTGTGCTTTCTTTGCTCCTCTCTCCAAGCACCTCCTGTCCCAAGACTTGCTTTATAAAATGTTATTGCAGGGTGAATTAGCTGCAGAGCAGTTGGTACCAGAGCTCATGTCAGCCGCAGCCCTGTGGCACCGTTTGAGGCTTCTCCTCCAGCAGAGGAAGCGTGTCCCCCCTTGTTGTCATCCATATTTTGCTAATGTGTCAGCACAGAAGTCAGATAAACAGCAGATGTTCGGGCTCTTAAAACGCTCAGGGACCAGAGAAAGGTGCCATTATGGAGACTAGTCCATGGCTTGTAGGCTCAATAAGAGAACAATTAGACGGAGAGGTGAATACTGGGGCTCAGATGCCTGGTGCCATGCTGACACTCACAAAACACATTTTCCATGTGAAGGCCTCCTGGAGGGATCCTTGCCAAAGCCATTAGCAGCAGAAGGGCGCCGGCATTGCTTTGTTTCACTGAGACTGTCAGTACTTTTGGGTGGCAGGGGGGGTTTCCCCCTCCCTGCAGCCCTTGGCAGGCAGAGCCTTCCTTCCTCCCCCTCGCAAGCCTCTCTGCAGGGGTGAAGAGCCTGGGAGGATGGCAGGGGGTAGGGGAGCGACAGCAGGATTTTGGGCAGGCAGCAGCAGCATCTCACAGCAAGGGGACTCTGAGGTGGGAAGAGAGGGCGGAGGGGGGACGGAAAATGAGCACAGAGGAGCCTGGGGGGAGCCAACTGTGAGAAGGAACTGCACAAGAGGAGGAAAAAGTGAACAGCTGGAAGGAAAAACCATGCTGGAGAGAACATTTCATTGATTTTTGCCCAGGGGAGAAGAATTCCCCCAGCACAGAGCAAAAGTGGGACAAGTGTAATGAGGAGCAGCTCGTGCGCGGTGGCCAGCAGGGCTGACCCAGCCTGCGTCGGGGTGGTGACCACCTGCCGGCTGGCACCATTTGGTCTCGTACTCTGACAAATGATATTTTAAACGTTTAGAGCAAGCCAGTGAATCGTTAAAACGTTCTTGGGGACTTTTCACACTCGACTGTATGTACTGCATGGGGAAGAGCTCTGCTTTCACCTGGCATACCCTTTCTCAAAGGCGTGGCATCAGCCTAATGCATGGTTGTGAGCTGCAGGATGTCTCCCTCAATGTTAATGTCTCCCTCAATAACAATATATTTGCCCTTCTTAGCTCATTGTCAGTATAGTTTGCTGATTGCTGGTGTGGCTGATTGGCTTTTTTTTAATAATTCTGTGACAAAAACCAGATAAAGGTGAAAGCTGCTGTGCAGAAAGCGGCCAAGCACAAAGGGGGAAAAAATGGCATCTCTTCCCGGTGGCAGGGAGTTTCACTGTGATTCATTGTGCCGCTGCTGGGCTCACAGCTCTCTGCTGGTTTTTTAACTGCTGCAGGCAAAAGCCAGATCAATCTGTTTTAGGTGTTTTTTTTGTTGTCGGTATTCTGTGTTCTGTCAGTCGCAAAGGCAGGGGACGCTCACCCAGAGACAAACAGATGATGGCAATTTATGGTGTGCCAGATGGGGGGTGTGATTCAATACTGAGTGAAACTGCTAACTAGAAAGGCCATCAAACAACACAGTATCTATATTTTCCATGCAATTAGGGTCTGTCAGATTTCTGCCAGCCACAAATATCCACAAGCATGACATCACTTGCTTTTTGGAGCACTTCTTTGCCCAGGGAGGTACCATTTTACACCTGAGCATTTCTTGGAGACCAGCACGCGTGTTATCTGCCTGACTGAGGCATGGGGGAAAACCCAGCAGGATTTTGGCACATGTGAACAATACCTTCTGTTTTCTTCAGAAAATCTCAGCTGACTGGGACAAATTAAATTTCTGCCTTTGTTGCAGTAATTTATGAAGTTAAAAATTACCCTTCATCTTTAAAATACTTACAAACTTTGGCAAAATAAATTGTTTTTTTACACTGTAATCCTACAGTGTAAAAGTCAATCTGACCTCCTTCTAACATAGATATAATGGGCTTGATTTGCTCTTCACACTGTTGTTGTACAAGAGCAAGCCCACTGTTACAGAGAGATTGTCCCCATCTGACACTTGTGGAAAGGTGGGACATCTTTGCCCAAGGGGTTGGAATCAATGGGCTGCCATCATCTGAATCATGCAAAAGACAGATCCCTTTGGTATGCCCTGACACTAAAGACATGACTTCCCTGGTAGGGACTAGTTCTCAAGCTCTTACACCATTATAGCTGCATGACCATGACCTTCTGTGCCCTCACTGGGTCTTACTCCAGCAGCTCTCCAGCCCAGGACAATGACAGGAACATGTGGTGGCTCCGACACAACCATGGAAGCAGATCTGGCCCTAGCACGTGCTTGAATTGTAGCTGGGGTTTCCATCAAGTAGGAAATACTTTCAGATCTGTTAATACGGACATTGTGCCGCTTGCCATGGTTGTCCATGAAGGTACTTGCACTGTGTCCTATGATGCTGGAATGTCAGTCTGACCAAACCCCGACTACCTTTCTACCTTCCTCATGGCAGTAGTCCCTTTGGACAACTATCATTATAATTTATTAGTTACATTAATAAGATTTGAAGCTTAGGCTTGTTGGTTTGGTTTTAATTAGCCTACAATACTCACAGCTCTATCTGAAGCTCTGAGATTGACCTTGGAACCTTAAATGGAAAGACATGATACACAGGTGCAAAATATTTATTTATTCTAATTCCTTTTTCATACACACTGCAAAATCTCAGATTGTATACCTATTACTGGATTGTGGGAGGAGAAAAGAAAACGTGTGGCTCCCTCCCTGTCCCTCCACCTCTTGCTTCTTTGTGGCTCTTCAATTAAATCACAAAATCACCCCATTGCTCAGCCTTCATGCTCACAACACTCCTGTGATGTTTGCAAACATGCTTATCTCTGGCATTTCTTTGTCTTCCCCAGTTTATATACATGGAGTCTGATCCAGAAGATCATTCAAATCCACGGGAATCTTTGCTTTGGATAAATTTCTGATCAAGCTTATATCTGAGGTGGCCCAAAATGTAATGACTTTAGAGCAGAAAAGACTTTGTGTCATGTGTTTATGTCATTCTAAGTGCAATCGTACAATAAAGTATCAAGGCAATAAAGCCTTGCTTGGGAACCTTACCTGGCACAATGACAGGAGTAGCAATAGATACCCTAAAAGAAAATTATAGGAAAAAACACCAGGAAAATATATTTCCCCCTTCCAGTTCCCTTGAAGCTCTGTGGAAATAAAAGCATTACCATCAATCAGTGGCTGTGTTTTTATTTTTGGTTCTTCCCTGCCATTGGTTTGGAAAGTAAGATGACTCTTTCCTCCTGAGGAATAGCACTTCTATTTCCTAGGGATTCTTACTCTCTTTTTCTCCTTCTCTTGCCACCCATCTCCATTGATTTAATCTTACACAATTTGTCGTACAGCCAAATACTCCCATAGTCAGATTTTGTGCTCTTGCTCACAAACCCTGCCTTCCCTTGTCTGTAAGTATTCCCTTGTTCCCCCTGGCTATTGCAGAACCAAGACTTGCTTCTTTAGCTGTTTCTTTTTCTGCGGCTCCACGAGGGCTCCTTTGCGTGAGGGGAAATACCTGGCAGGAAGGTTAACGTGAGCCAAGGATAAGGGCTGATCCCGGACGCAGCACCTCGGCTCAGCTGCTGGCATCTGCCTGTGCTGAAGAAAGGGAAAGGAGCACCCTTTTTTCCCTTTGTCTGCTGGTCCTTTGCTTGTACCCTTACCTGATATTACCTCATATATCCTGCGTCACCAGGATAAAAGAATAAATGGCTCTTTCTCAGCTTAGGGGAAAACCTAGCAAAGAGCATCTCCACTCCAGAGAGCTCTGTGGAGCCGTCTGGGACAAGAGAAAGAGGATGGGACTGGGGAATGATGTCGTTTGCGAGGCTGTGGTGGAGGTCACAGGGCTGGCGGCTATCCCAGCCTCAGCTGGCTGTCCCCAGTGTCCCCGGTGCTTGCACCGCAGTGGGAGCCTGGCGGAGCGCAGCTCCTGGTGACTACCCATCCTCCTGCCCACCTGCCCTGGGTAGCTGCGCGGGGCAGCAGCAGCAACGCGACGTGAAGGTCTCAGACTCCTCGAGAGCTCCTTTTTGCCACAAGAAGGAACGTGTGCTGTGCCCTTTCAAAGCACATGAAGGGGAGCAGAAGGGAGCAGAAAAGCTTCTCCCGGTAGGTGGCTTGGCACCCTGATCTTTCCAAAACAAGCTCTGTGGACCTTGGGCTGGCAAGGCTGAATGGTGATAGTGATATTTTGCTCCAGAGATGCTGCTTCCCACCATTTATAATCTAATGACGAAGCAGCTTCAGATCAGTTACTGTCATTACCAAGTGGTAATATTTGGACAAAACTTTTTTCCCTGGTAGTTGTTAGAACTAGAAAACGGTGGGGCTGCTGCTGTTTGAGTACCCGACACTTCAGTAAGCACAAACTGTAGCTGTGGGAGCACCCCGGCAGCCTTCCCTTTTGTACTATTAATCGGACTCTATATTCGAGTGTCGCTGTTAAAATGCAACATCTACCAATGGTTGAAATATTTTTCAATATTTGGTATTCTTACAAAATCTCATTGTTTTCACTTACATAGAGATTTTAAATAGGATGGTGCCCCAAATCTTATCCTCTCTCAATATCAATCACGATAATTCCGTGCATTTGTAGTGCTTATATTAAACTCATTACAGGTGAATTATGGAGGCTTGGGTAGTTATATTTGCATTGATCTATAACACCTTCTCAGGCATTATAGTCATTTTTCAGATTCTACTTTAGCATCTGACTGCAGTAAATATAACTTTGCATTACCTAAGAAACATACTTAATACAATCTATTTGGTAGTGGGAACCAAAATCCAGTCTGTGAGCTGCAATAAGAATCCACAGAGGAGCTCTCACTGTCTTCATAATGGATGAATATAAAGATGAAGAGAAGGATCTTGTCTTTGCATAGTGGTAGTATCAGCTCATCTAATTAAAGCTATCTATGCTATAAGCATTTACAATGAAACGAGTCACTCATCAGAGTCGATTGAGAGAGTAGGTATTTTCAAGAAGTGATTCACTTGACCTATTTGTAGCCATCTATTTTAGGATTAAATGATTCCCCCCTCCCTCCCAGAAGTGCCTATTTCTGTGCATTGACTATAAAGAGCAGTGAAGGCACTAGCTGAAAGGTAAATGCCTACATTGCAGGTTTTTGCTTTTGGCCAAATGAATCAGTGGATGCTTAGACTTTATCTTTACTTATTATTGGCTCAGACCCTCACATTATAGCAATGGGTGGTTTTGGGGCAATATGCTTACACCAAGGACTGCCCTGTCTGCCCATTTCATCTCTGCCTTCCTCTGAAATTGTTTTCAATAAAGTAATTAATTCAAGTCCTTAAATATTATTAAGTCTTTGAAGGTAGTATGCCAGTAGGAGTAATGGGAAGTGGGGGAGTTCTTAACTCTTGGAACTCCTCTGTTGGTCAGGTTCCAAGGTTATCTTCACAGCCAGGAGGGATGGAAATATGCATTGTAAAATAAAAGCTTAAACTGTTCAGAACCTGAATGAGTCCTTTACATTACACTAAATGTGTTGCATTCAGAAAAATGTATTCCAGGGAAGAGCAGCTTGGTGTGTTTGCTTGATAATGTCAATATTCTCAATTGTAGAACATCACATTTTACTCTTGCACTTTTACAGTTGCTATAGTTTGGGTATGTTTCTTCATTTCCCCTTTGTTGATCTGACAGATGATGTTACATCCTGACCTTGAGTTGACTCAGGACCTAGATTTTAGCTGCTTTCTGCTTAGAGGGGACATACACTTCTAAACTCTATGGGTATGGGCCACATTGTGCCTTGTGCTGTTCTTTTCCTCTCTGCTGAGGACCCTTGTCTGTGTGCTAAATAAGAGAGGGCAGAGGACACAGCAGAAGGAAGAGGATTTAGTGGGAATGTATTTCATAGGATAACCAGGGTGTGCCACAGCTGTGGCTCCCCCAGCCAGCACACGGCCATTTTACTAACATAACTTTCAATCTCTTTCTCTTCTCAGAAGGAAAGGTGAGGTCTGCAAAGGAGATCTCCTTTTCTGTCGAAACTAGTAATGCTATCACTATAGGATCCTATACAGACATGAAGGCCGTGGGTCTCACATTGGTGGGCAGCCCTCCTGGGAGAGGCGTACAATGTACAGGGTGTGAAATCATCTGATAGCCACAAAGGTGCAGAAAAGGTGCTGAGCAGGGATGGGCAGAAATCCTGATGTTTTCCTTACCTCCCCCAGAGTCGCAGTGATATCCCTCCTTCCTCTCTGCTGCACCGAGCCTGGCAGTGTGAACCATCCAGCAGGACACCTGGGGGCTGGGTGGGCAGCTAGAAGGTGCTGGGTGCTGGGGCAGGCATGGGTGGGCTTGCATGCCAGGAGCCCTGTGAAAGCATCCTGATGAGAGAGCAAGGTGCATAATGCTCTCCCTCCGAGACCTGGCTCCAAACTGCATCCCCAGCCCTGGGCTGAGATGCTGAGGTGAGCAGTGGTGCTCCCTGACATTTTGGGAGTGGGATCTCCTCTCTTCATCAACTCTATGCATTTCTCCAGGATTTAAGATGAATATTGCTGCCTCTGACTTTTTTCTTGCAAGCATAATGGCTTGTTGCTCTTCTCATTTCCACCAAGATTATGCAAAACCTCCATAGCATCAAGATGTTTATCACCTCACCTTTTAAAATCCTGTTGCTTTCATGTTTATGGTTCAGCTGTTCCCAGTAGAGCCTGATTTTCCCTCTGTTAGTCATCTTCATTTTCTTACCCGGAAAAAAAGCACTCAAACCTCATAAATTCCGGTCGCCTAAAATAATAAAACACTATTATTAGTGTTGTCTTCAATGTAGAGTCTTATGCATGCATTATGCACATTGCTCTCTCATCAACAATAAAAGAACCCAGAAGATTTCAGAAGAAGAAACGAAGAACACAAACCTTCTGGCCTTTCTAAGTCAAATTCTCTTTCTAAGTAAAAAAAAATTAAGGAAGAGTGTAAGAGTTGTAATTGAAGTTTACTGTCACCCTTTTTTTTCCCAGAATTTGCTAGCAAAGTTAAGCTTATACTGCTGAATTTCTTAATCTGGAATTATAAATAGCTATCCAGCTTCTGGTCGGGCCCATAAAAGATGACGGGTTGTTTACAAGAAGTAGAGATTTCCTTGGAGTGACTTCTCGTTTCATGTAAAGTCAGAATCTGGTATCTTCCAATAAAATCCGAAGACGACATGAAAAGTTAACTTGAGATTGGCAAGTTTGAATTGGCAGAACTTTCTCTTTTGATAAGTCATATATCTATATTTGAAACCTTTACCTATCCATTTCTAATTTGCCCCTTGTAACATCAAGTCTGTCTCTCTGCCTGTCTCTAACACCTATATTTCTGTTCTACCAAAGCTGAAACTTCGCTCAGTACGGAGACCCCTCACAAGACCTTCCACACTATTTAAACCCCAATTACCCTGAAAATTCTTCTCTTCCCAGATATGCCTCAAGTGTTCAGATTATGATGAAATTGCTTTGATTGATAATAACAGGAACACTTGCCTTACTAAGAGGAGAATAAGAGCTTTTGCTTCTGTTTTATATATCTGTATGCTTATACAAGTCTGCTTGAATCAAAATGCTACTGTTTTCAATATTTAATGAGATATATGTTGACTTTTTTAATAAATAAGGGGCAGCAGAACAGAACAGGAGAAGATGGGAAAGAAGAAGAGAACAAAGAATTTTGAAACTTGAAACATTTAAGAATTACTGGCAGCAGTGGACAGGAAGGAAGCTACCACAGACAGCAGCATAGTGCTTCTGTTATTTATTCCTGGATTTCTTTAAAAAAGTTGTTTATTTATGAACTTGTTGGTTATACTAGTTTTAGAACAACTCAGGCTCTTGATTTTCATACAAATGGCAATAAAATCAGTGTTTCTTATTCATACCTCTATAATTTGTCTTAATGTGATTTTTCTCTTTCATTTTCAAATCTTGTCTTAATGCTTTTGTGGTAAGCAAAAAATAATTTCTGCTATATGATGAACTGCATAGATTAACACTGCAATGTGATGAACTTTTTCCTACTTTTCACCTGCAATGAGTTCAAGGTGCTTCTCAAAATCTGGGGAAGTGTTCAGCATCTGAGGTAATATGGGTGTTTTCAATGTTAACCTACTTCTTTGCATTGCACTGTATCACATTTGTACCCCACCAACGAAGAAATTGCTTTTTAATAATTTTGACACCTTATTCTTATTGACTCACGCAAAGCATTAAACTATTGTCAGTGGATGAAAAATATGACACTATTTGAAGACAAACCACGTGCATGAATTAAAAACAGTGCGGTCAATTTGAGATGACACAGCAGGCATACATTTCACTTCATGGAAAAAACAGGGCATGATATTTTACAGGAGCTTTGTATTGTGCACAGGTGAGTACTAAAAATAGTTCAAACCAACTATATTAGCACTTTCACCTTCTTGGAATCAAATTCTCATTGCTTTACAGAAGGTATTTTTCACTTCTGTGTTTTAGCTTTAGCTGAATCTTATTATTGAAGAATGAAGTGAAAAACTGATTTTATAGAAAACTTTACTAGTGTTCACTCTCTTTGCAAACCAGGCACTTGGCTGCACCACTGCAGTGAGAGCTTAGATCTACCTTGTCTTTTTAAGTGAAATATTCTAAAAATCTGGTTTACCTATCAGCTTTAATTGCAAAATGTTAAATACCATTCTCTTAAGACTCAGTTCCATTGTTTCAGGCTCTTAATGGTACTTTGCTGTAAAAATATTTTGCACATCTGTTTTATTTCGCTAAAGAGACCAGTTTTTTAAAACATTATTCCTTTAGCAGCAAATGCTGGTAGCTAGAATTTATTTTTGCATTGCTACAAGCAGTTGAATTCCTATTATAGCAGTATGTACCTTGCCTGTGGATTTTTTTTTCTTCTAGAAGATTTTGAGACTGATTCACCCAGGGCATGATTCAGAAAAGTCCTGAGGACTTCCTGCGAGGTGCTGAGCACCCCAGCTGGTATCAGTAGGGGTGAAAACTACTGGATTTGGCCCACAGTGCTTTTAAATCCATCATGAAATCGTGGTTGTTTGTTCAAGCTTATTCACATTACAGACATTTGCTCTGTAATTGCTTGCAAAACGCCTTGAGAAGTTTGGAATGAAACATGCTACAAAAGTGACATATTGATGTTATGGCAAACACATTGCAACCCCCCCCCAGATGTGTGATTCCCTCACAGTAACCTACCTTTGTCAGACCTTTTTGCATAAAATATGTTGACATGAAAGAGGACTTGAGAATCAATTAGGAGTTTTTCATAGAGAAAAGGATTGGGCTTTGTTCTCTATATTTTCCTTTTTTTGTTTGCTTGTCTCCTCCCCCTCCCCTCCAACAGAGCATTTTAAAATGGGTCCAACTCAAATTCTGAAGCTGAAATTACATATATATATTTGTTTTCAGTTGTGTTATCATTATAAAATATATTTATTTAAACACTCTCAGGGCACAGATTTCACATTAGTATTCACACTACTCTCTGCATAGAAATATTCCTCTGGGAACCGATGATCTGTTTTGCAAAGAACACAAGAAATCTTGGAATATGAAATTGCAGTACCCTGATGCTAAGTAACATCAGCAAGAGTGACAGTGTTCTGAGTAGCACAAGTGCTCAGATTTGAAAGCTGTATTTCTTCACCAAAACAAAGTGACAGGAGAATAATTTACCTTGATATTTACCTGTAGCCTTGTTCTAAGGAGCCAAGTGAAAGTGAAGAATGAGGTAAAAAGAGCAATTAAGTTTTCAAGGACTAAAGATGCAAGAGAAGAATGGAAGGAACAGAAAAGTGGATTCTGAACTGATGCTAAAACTTGTCACCATATTTTGCAACTCCTGTAAAAATTTCTCTAGAATATTAGGATTCTTTTACGCAAGTAGCCAGAACATCAGCAGGTTAGATAGCTGAACATCTGGAAAGGTTCCTGAACACTGTGAAGTGCTTAAAACTGTTATACAACACTAAGCAGAGACAGATTGAAGTTCACTTTGAAGATACAATCAGTGAAAGAGTGGTACCAGCATTGTAAGGAGCTATGTACATTTAGAAACCTGCTTGCAGAAATTGCTTTCACAACAGGATCATTTGCCATCTCTGGATGAAATAGAGTAGATTTTATTACAATAGATTCTATCTGGAAGCTCAACAGGTTCTTTCATTTGGGCAACATTTTAGCTGACTGTGTTCAGTGAATAATATCCTGTAGTAGATATTGTAGATACTTTTTATTTGCTCAAGTACTATCTTAATGGTTTCTTATTATCTACATCTGTAGGTATGAGCACACTCTCTCCCCCCCCGCCCCACTCCTGTTGCTGAAACTATATATAAGTAAAACCTCTTTATTCCTTTTTGTGTTTCGTGGGAGCAAGTCATTGCAGACAATTTGTTCATCAGTTCATCGATTATAGGACGGGAAGAAGTTTCCAAGAGAAAGTGTTCCCACTCATTATACGATACGAGATCTCACTTTTAAACAAGTCTGGGTAAAATATTGTGTGATTTCCTGTCATTAAGATAAAAAAGAAAAAGGTAATTAGACAAGATGCCAGTGTGAGTTAATCTTAGGCCAGTTGGTGAGAGAACATTCATGACAATGATTTACATTTTGGAATTTTTAAATTGGAAAACATCTGGCAGAAGGTGTCAGTTTGTTAAGAGATGAACTGTAATAAAAGTGTAACATTTGTGGAAAGGACCAGCTTGCTCAGCTGACACTGAAGAAGATGCAGTACAACACCGTGTACTACGTACACTGGCTTGGCCTCCTTTGGTAGAATCTGCTGTCATGCTCCCAGCCAGGTCCTGGATGAGCTAGTCAAGAAAACCCTCCTCATACAAGCTCTGCTGCAGGCTGGTCGTCTCCCAGATGCCGCGCAGCACTGCTTGCCTCGGCAAACTACTCCTCCCTCAGGTCAGGTTCAAACCTGGTAAAACCTGGTCAGTACTTTGTCACTACCCTAATTTTCTCAAGACCTACTGCTAACTCCTCACCTCTGCTTCCAGATGCTCTCCTGGCCCTCCCCAGGCCAGTGAACACTGCAGTGCTGCCTGGAAAATATTGTGTGCTGTGCGAGAGACCGCCCAGGGGAATTCCCACAAGCAACCCAGAGCAGTGGGAGGGACAGGAGAAGCACCCTGCCTCATGGGCATCAGCTCCGCTTTCCCTCAGGAGATGAGGCAGTCCTAGCAGCCATTTGAGAAAATGTGGGGGTCCTGGTTTAATTCAGCCTCTGCCTGGACACAAGAAGCTCTTAAAGTCCTTGCTGTCTTGGATTCTCGTGATGTATGAAGAGCGCAGGGAGCTGCTCCAGAAATCTAGAAAAATGTCTGTTTGAACACCCGTTACGATAGAGAAGATGCTTGAAAGCAAATTGGCTTTAATCTCATATGTAGTTACCATTATAATTTTTTTTGGATTAGCCTGATTGATGACATCGATATCCCCACAAAAACTGGGAAGCGGGAAGTCTATCTGGGATAAATATGATTGCAAGAGTGAAAACAAAGTGGCTTCTGTAGAGAGCTGTTCTTCTATAAATAGTGGCTTGATCAGCTGCAGAGAGTGCTGGGCTGAGGTAGCTCTAGACCAGCATCTAGATGCCCATTGGCATCTTCTTGTTTTGGTGTTTTAAATAATTTAGGATGGGGTTTATAGGTAACTCTGAGACAGAACTCACGGGGCCTCTGTTAGCTGTTAAATACTCAGGACACAGAAGAAGTGCTGATCAAGAAAAGGTTCAGTTTCCCTCACCCAGTATTGAATTCAGTAAATCTGGCTCTCTGTGCAAGCCAAATGGAAATAAGAGGTTTTGAGTGCTGTGCTATATTTTTTCTTTTACAATTTATAAATTTTTAAGTCTGAATGTTTAACCAGCTGTGTGTTCCTTCTAGACAATTAGTTGAAGCTGTATGCCGTCAGAAGTTCTCCCTGAGATTTGCAATCTCAGTTTGACCTAATCATCTGAGTCAAAGCACTGTTATTTGGGCATTCTTATTTTTTTTCACTCCCTCAGCAGCTTCCTCCACCATTTTTTTTGTGAAACAGTGATGATGTCAATGTAACATATCTCCTTCCACAGCCTTGACATCTTGTTTTGATCCTTCTTTGGCAAGCCAGTATAGTGAAATCCCTGAAATTACGAATGGATCTGATGCTGGCCATTCATGTTTTAGGCCAATTGATTCTGAATAAAGTTGTCTTGAAGTTAGATTAGGCAACAAGGAATTTCTGATTCTGCTATTGATCTGCTATATAGTGTGAGACTCATGATATCAGTCACCGGAGCTTTGCTTTTCTCATCCACAAGAACAAAACTCTTAAAAGTGTGCTGAGGGTCACAGATTAAAGACATTTTATGAGCATTAAGACCCAGATTCTGCTGCCTTCATTATGTAATATCTCACCTCGCAGTGCAAAATAGATTCATTACTCCTTCAGTAATACACTGTGCAACATGATGGACTCAATCATAACATGATTACTAGAACATCAACTTTGGCCAATGCAAATCTGCTGTATCTTGCGCATAAACTTTATTTCTGAGTAGTTAAAACATAAAATCGATCTGGTCTTTAAGCCAATCGCAATTCAACAGATCATTAATGACAAATGGCAGAATGCCCCAGCCATCCTTCCAGGCAATACTGCAGATGGAAGTCATTGGATAAAGAACAGGAAGGTTTGGCAGAATGTGAAAAAAGAATAAATTTGCTACACATCGCTCATTTTGCCTGACTGCAATAAAGTAATTGTGATAGAATGTTGTCACAGGATAACGGTCTCCTGCTGCTTTAGAAACGCTTTGCAAAACAGATGTTTACTTTCTCTGTGGGAGACATTGATCCCGGGACAACAATCTTTTCTATTAAAGGAAAATTAACTACTTATAGGTTCAGCAGTACTATAAAAAGATCATTATAAAAAGCCATATAATGTAATAGGTGAAATGTTATGAAATATATATCTGTGAAGTATGTGATATATGCGACTAATCCCTAAGTGGGATTAATTGAAATAGTTTCTTCCGGCAGCTCTGCGACTAACATTTTCTCAACAAATGAAGATAGGACAATGCAATGCACTATGATGAAGTTGTTTTTGTTATTTTAATTTTCCAAGGCTCTGTGAATTGCAGAAAAACAGCATTTGTAAATAAAAATAATAACATCAAAACTCCAGCATATAATGCCTGATGAAAAATGCTTAGTTAATAACAACTAGGTAAAAATAATGAATAAATAACAATAAAGTAACATGTTGCAATTAATGGAAATTAAAGACCATGCATTTTCTGTCAGGGCTGAACTCAGTACTGAGAGTTTTGTTGACTACAACCAAGACAAAAATTTGAAAACAGATAAAAATTTATAAAACATTTGTGCATTCCAAAATAATTTTCTCAGAAGAGCAATTTTACGTTAGATGTTGGAAAAGAATTAAAAATATTCATATTCTTCTCTGAACTATCTGCAATACGTGTGGGACATATAAATTGCACTCTGTTGTAGTATGATAGATGAGTTACATAGGCATTGTTTTAGTGAACCTTATACATTTCACAGACACTTCTGCTATTCATCCCATAATGTGCCAACTGCAAATTTGTGCTGATGAGACATGTATAAAAGAAGAACATTTGTTCTCTTACGTGCTGTAACTGTCTATGTCTATGTGCTGTCAAAGGCATTTGACTGTCAGATGAAGCAACCCTCTGTGGTATTTAGCTTTTGCCAAGGTAGTATCTGGATCTGGATTCTCAAATGAGAATAATTAACCAGGGACTGAATGTCTTGTTGGCCTCCCCAGACTCACCTCCAGGACCTGCATCATCTTGGATCTTCTGCTGTCCATTTCTATTTAGCTTGAGACATCTTGTGATGGTGTTTGGTACTTTTCCAGCTGGTGCATCTATCCAATTCCATGTGTTTTATATCGTGAATCCCAAACAGAGTTGCAGTATGCAGATTACCGACATCTTTGTAACCAGACCAGGCAGGTATCAGGCTTGCTTCCACAAGTTTTAAAGGTCGTAGCAGAGCAGAATAGCCAGTGAATAGTGATTCTGAGTCTGGGTTTACTCAAAGTACTGCTTCAGCTGGAGCAATAGAAGACTTGAAGGCCTACCTGCATTTTTTACTCTGAGTGGTGAACTTCACTATCTAGGTGCTGAAGGAAAATGTCTTTTACATTCTTGAGAAGAGTTGGTTTGGTATACGAGTGCCCTCTGTTATAATAATCCTGACCTCAGGGACAGTCACTGAAGCAAAGCATTTCCCTTCCCGTTTCAGGGTTACCACATTACAAACATGAAAGGAATATGGCCATGAGGGGCATGAAGAAAGTAATTTTTAGTGCTGCAAGGAGAACTTGAGAGTGCTGTCAAACGCTAATGATAAGTTGCATTGGGAAGTGCTACTTTAAACTTCAAGAAAAAAAGGAAACTGAAGACTTAAAAAGTGTCAGTTTTGTCATCTTGAAATCGTTTTTCCCTAGTGCTGAATAAAATGCAAATATGCCCACAAGCAAGTTGCTTACCCTACAGCTGAAGTACTGCACATGGAACCAGTTGACACTTCGGTATTTTAACAGTTTAGACTTATAAATATGTATTTGCATTTTCAACGTTAAACTATGTGGCTCTTACCCAGTTGTCACTGTCACTGCATCAGCCAGGAAACTGGTGGAAGTTTGCTTCACTGAGGACTGTACGATATGGTCTATGAGAAGGAAATAAGTTTAAGGGAAACTGAAGCATGTGAAGAAAGTTAGTATCTTAACACAGAGTACCCTGTGTTAAGGATAGTGTTTGGCACCAAAGGACACCTTCCAGACCCCTTAATTCCTGAATCTCCCGGCAGGAGCTTGGACTGAAGGCAGGCAGGGGCTTATGCAGCAGGTCTCGATGAATGTGTTAAAATGAGGATTTCTTTAGAGGGAAGAAGGAAAAGGCAGAATAAATGTCTTGTCTATCTGCACTAAGGTAGTGATAAATATTGTTTTTCACCAGAGGAGGAAAGACAGAGGAGAACCATGGATCTGGAGGTTCTTTCACGTGAAGTCATGTCTGATTCCTGTCCTAGGGCTGCTGAGGGCATCACCAGGGCTAGAAAAAGAAAGTCTCTGCATCCCAAATGTAATATTTAATAACACAACAGAAGGTAATATGGACCACCCTGGCTTTATTATACATCCTTTCAAGCCACAGGCTTCAAGCCGCAGAAATTTAAAAAGTATGGCATGACAAAAGGAGATCCGTTGCTTCTCTTACTCCATATATATATTTCTATAGGGGAAAAAAAAAAAAAAAAAGTAGAAACTGGGTGAGCCAAGAGAAACAGGGATGATAAGACTGAAAGCAATGCTCTGGTGAGGGCTGTCACGTCCTAGTTAAAAGCAGCATGCACACAGACCTGGGCCCCTTCTGAAAGCAGACACATGGCTTGTGCTGCCTAGGGCCATGCTTAAAAGGTCCTTCATACCTGTGGAAACGTTCGCAGTCTCTCCAATGAGTTCTTGTTTGGGCTGCACTCAGACATTTAACACGGTAAAGTTGTAAAACGTATGTCATAATACAGAGGAAAACTAGAGTAAAAAAAAATATCGTTGCCTTTTAAAGTAAGTTTTTTTTGAACGAAGATGAAGTACTGACAAGCTGTCTTCCTTGGTGGTAGGATGAACCACTACAACTGAGATCACATTTCCTTGGAGTCTTTCTGCCAAGAAGGAGTACGTGCGGTTATCACTATTGCCATGAAGCTCTCAAGGTGTCTTTAAACTGGCTGCAAGGATAGGGAAAGTTGGGAATGAGATACCTTGCATTGCCTTCAAGGGTGTCATCCTGTATCCAAGCTTCTCTGCTTTGTGTCCTCTACCCATCTCCTTTCTCCTTTTGCAAGGCTGTAGCACAGGGCTGCTACAGGGGAATGAATTTAGTTTCTTCTTTTCTTTTTTGCACATGACCCGCAGTGTTAGTGGGAGCAGTGCTCGCACAGAGATGAGAAGAACTTTTGCCTCCCAGAACTGATGGCAGCATCTACCCTTCCCAGCTTTAAAAAAATTTTTTTTTCCTAAGCTTCAGCTTCCCGAATGCCATTCAGAAAAGTTCGTTGGCAGTAAGCGACTGGCAGGCAAATGAGGACCGACTTCCCCGGCCGCAGCCTCCCTCGGCGCCTGCCGCAGGGAGCTGTCCAGCACCGCCGCGGGCCGGCCGGCGGCAGGGGCCCGGGGCCGGGGCCGGGGCGGCCGCACCGGGAAGGCCCCGGGGCGCCGCCGGCCCCTGCGCGGGCACCGCCGCTCCCCGCGGAGCCGTGCGGGGATATCGGCCCGCTTCCCCGCTCCCCCTTCGCCTGGCTCCAAAGCGCGGGGAGCAGAGCGGAGCGCCTTGCCCGCCCTCCCAGCAGCCGGCAGCGGCGGGAGCACGGGCTGCGCGCCGGCTCCGGCCGTCGGCCCGCCCCGCCGGTTCTGCCGGCCGCCGCGGGGCCGCGCGGGGCGGTGGCAGCATCCCCCGGCGCGGGGGAGCGGGGCCAGGCGGCGGTTGCGGGCCGCGGCGTGCGGGGCTGAGCGCGACAGGCGGCGAGCGGGGCGGGGGCAGGCGGGAGGAGGAGGAGGAGGAGGGGGAAAGGGCTCCAAACAACACGTGATCCCGCGGAGCAGCGAGGGAGCCGGGGGAGGGGAGAGCGAGGGCGGGCGGCCGAGGCAGAGGAGGGCAGCCGTCGCCGCCGCCGCCGCCGCCGCCGCCGCTTTAAAGCCTCCCGGCGCGTCGCCGCGCAGCAGCCGCGCTCCCCCGGCCAGGCGCGGCGAAGCGCGGAGCCGGGCAGCGGCGCCGAGGGGCGCGGGCAGCGCCGGCCCCGGCGCGGCGCCTCCGCCGCCGCCTCCCGCCCAGGGGCACCCGCGGCCATGCGAGGCGGCCGCCCCCGCGGCCGCGCGGCTCGGCGCTGCCCGCCGCGGCTGCCCGCCGCCCCGCGCTGAGCCGAGCCGCCGCCGCCCCGCGGCACCATGTCCCGGCGCAAGATCTCCTCGGAGTCCTTCAGCTCGCTGGGCTCGGACTGCCCGGAGACCAGCCCTGAGGAGGAGGGCGAGTGTCCCCTGTCCCGCCTCTGCTGGAACGGCAGCCGCAGCCCCCCCGGCCCCGCCGACACCCCCTTCGCCGCCGCCGCCGCCGCCGCGGCCAGCGCCGGGGCGCGCCGCGTTCCGCGCCGCCGGCGGGTCAACCTGGACTCGCTGGGCGAGAGCATCCGCCGCCTGACGGCCCCCGCGGTGAGTGCCCCGCGCCCGCGGAGCGCCGCGCCCGGCCCCGGCCCCCCCGCGCCGCGCAGACCCTGCGCGGCTCCCGGCGGCTGCTCCGCGGGCTCGGGTCTGTGTCGGGAAGGAGGCGGCGGTGCCCGCGCCCTCCTCCCGGGCATCCCCGCGGAGCCGCCGGAGCCCCCTGCCCCGCCGTGCCCGCCCCGGCTGCGCGTTGCCAGCCCCGCAGACCTGCGGGAGTAAAGGGCTCGGCAGCCCGGTGCTGGAAATCGGGTCGGGAAACAGAAATGAGCGCAGCTGCCGGCTTAGCCGGTTTATCATTCCGCCGAGTCCCTTTCTGAATTAAAAGAAAATCGTAAAATCATAAAGTGCCCATTACTATCTGATGCTAGCAACATTTTTGTATAAAAAGTTACATCTATATGATGCACGGCATGCACGTTCTTCCTTCAGCATAGAGGAGATGCGAACTTCTTAGATTTGTAGGGCTTTTCTGTACTGAAGAGGGTAAAAAAAAGTTTCGACTTTGTGTTCAGAAATATTTCAGCAACAGATTTCCCTGTGCCTCCCAGATGCGCTGACATTCCTGAGAGATCAGTTTCTTTAAAGTGTACTTTGAAACCCATGACTTAAGATTGTCTGGATAACTACACCTGTAGTTGAGAATCAGGGAAGCACTGCGTATGCTAAAATAAGGAATGAATTTGGGTAGAACCTGTAACGTACGCTTTTATCGCTCTGTAAGACTGAAATCAGTGGCTCAGGAGTTCTGGTAGATTCATGTAAAATAGAAGGTTCTTCTCCAACCTTTCTGTTACGATTGTGCTACGCTCCTATAAATACCTCTGTGACCATCACTAAATTTTCCTCATAAAGTTTCAGCTGCAACTGAATGCTTGTTTGGGATATTTTAACATGTTAAGGTATAAAACATTAATTGCAACAAGTAGTCTCAATCTATAAGACAACTATATCTGCTATTGTGGCATTGGATCATCTTTTTGCATACTGTTATCCAGCTTTGGAAATTACTTACCATCAGCTATCAGTTTGCTTTGGTTTTAATATACGATTTTCTGTTCAGTGTTTCTTGACCTGGCTAGATAGGAGTAGACAAGCTGTTTAATGGGAGAAGTCAGCAGTGCATTACATAGCTAGTAGTCGTCCAGTTTCAGTTAAGACTTTTCTTTCCCATTGATTTTTTCCCTCTCTGCTGGGAATCTGGTCTTGCAATGCTGGTATTAATAGATGATATCTCAGGTGACCTGTCTTGTTTTAGTACAAAAAAAAAAGAAGCTATTTAATTTGATAATAATACAAGGGTATAATTAGAGCATGTGTTACCCAAAATATTTGAAGTATTCTGAAGTAGCTCAGTGCAGTATTTTTAGATAACCTTAGCATTTGTATTTTCCCAGCTTTGACTGTTATCTCCTGTATTGAGTCACTATAAAAGACAATTGCAGTTTTACAGCTTTGATGAATTGTTGAATTTGTTTTTAAAATAAGCACATTCTTTGAATTAAGAGGCAAGGAAAACTTTGATAGATCTTATCCTCTTTCCTTCCTGCTCTCAGAGAAATTTCATTTAAGAATGCAAAAATTTCATCCAACCTGGTTTTGATGTCCCAAACAACAGCTTCCATGGCTTCCTTGGGAGATTATTATAGCAACCTTTACAGCTGAAAAACTGTGTTCTTTTTAAATTTTAATATGTGATACATATTGCTTAAAATTTCCCTTTTTATCTTGGCATCGTAACTAATGCTTCACTCCCATCTTGCACATTTTGGCATAAATTAATGTGGCTAAGTATAAAAAGTCATGTTGTCACAATCATGGTATAAGAAAAGAATCAGGTCCCCTGTCTTTCCATTTTTCACTCCAAGAAATCACTGTTCAGGTGCACTGTTAGTTTGGTGCATTCTTTTCTTATTGAGAATCTGTTCTGTGATACTGAATATATGCCTTCTTGCAACAAGTCAAGTTACCATATGTCTAACACTTTGAATCTGATTATTTTCGCACATCTGCTAATATAAATCAGGAACAACTTTAATTAGAAGTAAAAAAAAAAAATACTTTGCCTATAAAATTACTGTCAAATGGGACTCGTTCCCATTATTTGTAAAATTAAAAGGCAAGCCTGAAGGGTGCATTGACATACGTTCTTTCTGAACAAAAAGCTTTAATACTTTTACTATAGATGTAGATACATCTTCATTCCATGATACTATAGATACGGGTCTCTATTAAGTATATAAACATGAATTTACGTACATACTAGTGTATCTGTGTATATATACCATAAATATTGCCTGCAATGGCTTGATGTTTTCCTTTCCAACATGAATGCAGCAGCAATTTGTCCCCATCCCAGTGCTGAACACTTTCAAAGTTGAAGGATGCTACAGGTTCCTGATGTTTATACTTAGCCTCAATTTTGTGCTTTCCTTTGGCGATTGCTAGGATTGAAATACTGAGTAAAATATATTTTTGTGTTTTCACTGAGAAAAAATTGTGTGTGTGTGTTTAATACTGCTGTGGCATGCAGAGAGATCTCTGGGGTGATGTTGTTTCAATCTGGTGGTAGCAGGGGCTACCGAGAGCTGCTCTGGGGATGTGGAGAGCCTCAAAGTGAGCAGGAGGGAGCATCTAAGCGGCAAAGGAGCTCAGCAAGAGCTCTGTCCATGGGGCAGAGCGGCAAGGAGGCTGTGCAAGCAGGCTAGGTCTTATGAGTGGTAGCGCAAAAATGTGTGTGAAAATATTAGTATCTCCTGTGCAATGTATTCGTGAGTTAGTACAACTGTACTGCCTGTCAATGAAATGAGATACTGTAGAGTAAAATGCAGTAATGAAGTATTTGAGATATTTTACACTAAAATAAGTGAAAAGAAGTTATTACATTTTGTATTATTTGTAATCTTGGTCTCAAGTTTAGCTGAGTGTGACTTTGTACAAATATTAGTTTTTGTGGACCTGTGGGAGAAATTAAAAAGTGAACCCTCCTGTATTGCAGCATTTAATCCAACCCTTTTGCTTGCTCTTGGAGAAGAGCTTCTAGCACTTTCCAGCACACGTGATTTTCCAACTTTTCTCTTAAATATATTTTTAGAGATTTTTCCTGCAGTTGTTACACTAGAGGATGTAGGGGCCTGATCCTGAATCAGCACAGGATCATTTTATGTTCCTGTGGGTTTGTAAATGTTTCCCGACATGCCTTGATGGCTGAAGGATGGACACTGTTCTTCTGGAACTTGCTTACCCTAAACCCTCTCTTTTTTTAACAGCTAGAACTAGGAGGATGATAGGGCTTACCTCCCACCAAAACAGCTGCGTGTTTTGGAGAGAAGTATGTGGTGATGAGGAAGCTGAGCCGACCTCCGTACATACCCTACCGTTGGCGTTTGTGAGTAGGGTGTGCCGGGGAAGGCCGGGGCAGCACTGTGCACCGGGCAGGGGGGCAGAGCAGCGGCGATGCAAGAAGAGAGGCAGCTTTTTGTCACAGCTGCACTCAATAAACTAACTGTGCATATACTGAAGACCACTTTGCGTTGCTGCACTGTTGCCCTCCCCGCCCCAAAGTACCATTTTGCTGAGTAAGCAGGAGCACTGACAGCAGGAGGGTTGGGGCTCTCCCAGCAGCCGGGCACAGCCAAGCGCCGCAGACCGAAGGGTCGGGGGGAACCGTGCCCAGCTGGGGCTGTGCTCAGTGCCTGAGTGTGAAGATGATGTTTTGTGGGACCAAACTTAGCTGCTCAGTGCAATAAACCCTGGACATTGCACATGCTCAGCTCTTGTGACTCCTGTATCTCATGAGATCACAGCCAACAGTGCTCCATGCTTATTGCCCCATGTCTGGCTCTGCCCTCTCACAGCCTTCATCCCTGTGATGTTCCCACAAAGCTGAGCCTGTAATTGTGTAGGCAGCTCCTAGCCACTCTAACAAGTTCCTAAATCATGTTCCTGACTGGGCAAAGATGTCCCTTCTGTCCTCCTTCATCTGAACCACCATCAAAGGATCTTTGTTTACGTACTCTATCAGAGAAATTTGGAGCTAGATCCAGCTGCTGTCAAAACTAATAGGTGCCCTTCTCACTGGGCTGGGTTCGGGTTTTTGGAGATAAATAATAAAATGCTGGGAACCTACTAGGGACATTGCTCTATGACCTTGTTTTTAAGAAATCAGCTGCAATAATTATACGTATATCACAAGCAAATTTAACGATACATTTTTCTTTTGAGTCTAGCTTTGTTGTTTTGTTCCATTTTAAAGGATGAATTTTACACCCACAATGACATAAATTTTGATTAATTATAACTAGAGATGATGATACTATATGCTATTCATTATCAACATAAATTTTTCTGCCTTTAAGAGCTCTGCTATGTGGGAATGATGTCCTCGCACCAGTGGACACAGTTTTATTCTTTAGAAATGCCATTTAGTATCTGAATTCCAGTTCCTTGCAGCAATTTGCACATTTGCTCCAGTTCTATCTTGACTTGTATCCAATACCAGGCTGAAAATAGAATCAAAATCAGAAAAAAATAATTTGTCACTGATTTGAAAAGTCAAATACTCTGCTCCCATCTGAGGGGCATGGACTACCCTATAGGAGGTGAGAGTGACTGGGCATGCATTCAGAGGAGACTGTGTACCCTGAAGTGCTGTACTGATCTTTCTGGAAAGAGAGTTACAGCATGACACAGCATTAAACTGATTTACGTTTCCATTTGATTTTATTTTCTCAATGGCCTATGTAACGCATCTTTTGAACTATAAACATTATTAAGTGAAAATCGCTTCTGATATACTTTTCTGTTCATTCAGAGTTATTCCTGCTATTCTTTAAAGACCCAGTTGAAGACACATTAAATGAAGAACATTTTTTTCCTATTAAGTTGGGAGGCTGCTACTGGCTGCTGCCAAATAGTTTGAATTTAAGAATTGTCTTTTTGAATACAGCCTTTTTCCTGACAGTGGGAGAAAAGTGATCCTAAAGACAGTCATTTAGGTTAGTGTGTAGGCTATTTCTTATATCATAGAACCGCTGTACCTTCAAATTGCTTAATTGCAAGTGAATCCTCCAGTGAGCAGAGGTTGAGTTTTGGCAGAGAAGTTCCAATATAGCAGCTCAAATTGAATCTGGCTCCATCATAAACCTTGACCACTTACCCTCAAAGAGCAACTACTCTTTAGTAGCAATAACAAATTGTTGCCACTTGCAGGAGAGGTAACATTGATTTTTACATGAGATTTTGAAACAATTTTGCATAAGTATTCTGAGCTCCTTATGACTCACATTAAACCATCAGGTATATCTAAGCTCTACTGTTGTAAGAATAACTTCTGCCTATCTTTCTGAACGAAGTAAGGTAGTGTCAAATGATATCCATATCAGCAGGGTGATGAACTTATTCACTTAATAGCGCAGGCTGGATGAGCTTTACATGAGTAACATCCTCCTCAGGAATAAGGGTGTGAAGGAAAAAAAGCATGGAAATGGTGAAGAAAGGCACATTCCATGAGAAACTCCTAATTTCTAATTCCAACAGGCAAACAGGATTAATTCTTTAAAAGTATAATAAAATCAGACTTTTGCCCAGTATCTTTCAACTTAACAGAGAGAAAAGCCATTCATACACAAGGTCACATGAGCAGTCTGTAGCCAGTCAATCTGCTATTTCATAGTGTGGAACAGAGCTGTGGCGTCTTAAACAGGAACATTCTGGAAAACATTATTAATATGAGCATCACGGTGGGTTTTGTTTGTTTGTCTTGTTCGGTAGTTTAACGTCTCATGCAAGGGAACTTCAGCCTCAGCAAATAAAATATAAAAAAAATCAGTTTAGCTGATTGTATTGACAATCAGCAGCATTGTATTGACCTTGATGAAATTTTACTTAGGGTGAGTTTGAATATTTGACATCTAGTGCTTAGATGTCAAATATTCAAACTCACCCTAAATAAAATTTAGGTAACAGTGACAGATCATAGTAATAGTTGCTTTCTTAATGTTTGTGTAGTTCCAGGCTGAAATCTTGACTTCCCTACAGCGTTTGGAAAAAAACGTGTCTCGGAAGCATTCATACATTGCAGGCGTCTTTGCTGCCTGGAAGCAGAGAGCACATCCCCGCTGGGGATCAGGCCTGCCCACAGGCAAATCTCAACCACTGGCCGACAAACCAGAGCGTGGCAGCACCAGTGTTAATCCCACAAAATTGATCTAAATTGTTTTGCACTTCTCTGCCTCTCCCCTGGCCAAAGTGCCCACGTGCAAGTAATAGAGAGAGACAACGTAAAGCAGAAGGGAACGTTATGATCATCAATATATGCCCCTAAGTAGCAGTGTGTGGTCATGGCTACATCAAAATGAGGGTGAATGTCCTTCACTTGCAACTGCTTGAGTAGAGGCAGTGGTCCAATGTACTCCTGGTGAAACTTACAATGTTAACACAGAGAAAAGCCCTCGCTTTCCTTCTACCTCTTGTGCTAATGTTAAAGCTGTTATAAAATGCTTTGAGTAAAATAAATTGTTCCATCTCATATCCAAATCCTTTCTAGAAGAGTCTGCTTGCTAACTCTCAAACTAAGTTTCAAAATGAAGACAGAAAAATCTGTGGTTTGTCTATAGGTCTCAACGGGATAAGCATCTTTGCAGCTCTGCATATGAAATTAGGTCCAGTTATACTGAGGAAATGGGGTTTGTTCTACCCCAGCAGAAGAAATTCCTTGAGAAGGACTGACATGTAAGCCTTTCATTTCCTATCTGTCTGTAGCACCGATGATTTTATGTTGTAGATGTGAGTTGCATTAAAAGATGAACAGGTAGCATTAGCGGTAGATCATCTATTATATTCTCACCTACTGAATACATTCTTTCTGCAGCACAGAACAGATCTTCTATCCATTCCAGACATGGCTGAAATTCAAAGATTAACAACGTGATCCCGGCCGGTATTATATTGGTTAGCACCCTGAGATATTTATCCTTCACTGTCAAGGAGTTAGACTAGATAATCTAATAGGCAATTTCCATCCGTAATGTCTGTGATTCTTCTAGTTGAAAGGCAGCTGGGGATGCAGGAGTTATAATTTCTAATTATTATTTAGCTCTGATTTATTTCTTCAGAGTGTTTGCATTGTTATTGCCATGAAATAGTATGGAGTAAAATTCTTAGCCTCAATGTTATTTATTGAATTAAGCCATTTTCTCTGATGTGCACAAGTATTTCTCTGTGAAGAGTACCCCAGTTTGCATGAACTGAGGAGCAGAATGGTCTCAGGTTTAGGTGCCAGGTGGCACTGAGCACTGGTCCCACCCAGATCATCGTAGGCTGTTGTAGGGCAGCTCATTTTGCCTCCAGCTGTCAGTCATCCCACTCTGGATCCCCAAACAGTTCATTCCTGGGGATTCTGCATCTTCCCCTCTTGATATCAAATCTGGTGCTAGTCACAGAGGTCTGCAAGCAGTTGGTGCTTTTATCTAAAGCACAAACCTCTGGAATCAGGAAGCTGGTTTTCATGAAGAAAATAGATTTTTAGCTGGTACAGTTACAGAGAAAAAAATGAGTGCATGCTAAAGGTTCAGAAGCTAGGGAGTAAAAATATATTTTTTTCCTAATTATATTATCAAAAGCACTATTAAACCCCTAAAGATTATTTTTGTTTTAATTTTCAAATGGTTGCGTATGTTGGGGCTCTGCTTCTCCATTTCTGATTTCTGTCTGTGACCTTTCATCCCATTCTTCAGCTATTGGGAAGGGGACAGGGAGGGATCCTGGCTGTGCAGGACCCGCAAAGACCTGCTAGGGAGCCTTCCTGCTTTCTGCATCATCAGAAAATTGTAGGATGCTAAAGGAGCCTTTCTTTTCTTTTTTCCGTTCTCCTTTTCCCTAGTTGCAGCAATTTCAATGCTTATCTCCCCACTCCTGGCACTTAGGAATGTTGATAAATGTTTGTCTTCAGCTGGAGCCTTAATCCTTTGTTTACGGCCTCTTTAACATCAATATTTTGGTGATCAGAAGGGCAGGGAAAGAACAGTTTTCCACTGCTTTCATGATCATGGGGTAAATACTAAAAAAACTCAGACTGGATGTGAAAATGACTATTTTGCCATTTATTTCCTTCGGGTTGGGCCAGGTGCACACCTACTCATGTGTGCTTAGAGATCTGTAATCACCTATGCACAAAGACTTGACTAAAATTGGTTCTGAAATATGGAAACAGAAATGTTTTTCATTAATGAACTATCACCAGCAGTGAAGCTGGCAAATAAAGTCTTACACATCTGCTGAGTTAGTGATTGAACTCTACAAATTTGAAGCATGCAAAACTTCCAACATCAAATTTGAGGTCTGGTAGCTTGCCTCTCCCGTATGCAGAAGTGCGGATTCCTCTAGCAAGGACTTTGCAGCTCCCCAGGGCACAAGAGTCTGGAGGAGCCCCCTGACCCAATGGACTTCCTCGAAGAAATTCTGATAGAAGCAAAGTGGTTTCTAGTTGAGCCTATTGTGCTCTTCAGTGCTTCAACTTTCATGTTTAAAATTTTAAGCACTCAAGTTTTTAAGAGCATGACTGCTGAAGCACTTCTGAGGAGGCTCAGCTAGGAGCCACTTAGCTTTTATGAGGAAAAATCTTTGAAGCCTTGTTAAGGTTAAGGAGAAACTGCCTGTGTACCTGTCTGCTCTCTTGGCTTGGCCCCCCCTGTTCCATATCGTCCCTTTCTTCTCTGATTCTATCTGGTTATCTTCGGATGCAAAAGGAATGGGATGGAGAATTTGAAACTGCATTTATGTAAATTTAGACTGAGTCATCTGGGATACTGTGTGCAGTTCTGTCACCTCAGGGTGGGGTTTGTCTGTCCTTACTGAAACATTTAAAAGATGTGTGAGTCTAAAGCAATCACTCAACATCTTTTCTAGACAAGAGAAAGAAGTGGGTATTTCTAAAGACTGAGTCCTCAGGCATGTATTAGATGCCAATCATAAGATGAAATGAATCACTTTGGGTGCCTACAGTTGGGCAGATGAGCCCTACCATTTATTTCCGAAGGTGTTGCGATCAAATGAAAGACATTTCAGAGACAACAGAAGATGGCTAGGGAATAGGCTAAAGTTTCTGTCCTCTGAGAAGAGATTGGAAAGCTTATGTTTGATTGCCTTAGGAAAGACATTTATAACAAGGGATGCAATTAGAGTGGAAGTCCTCTCCCCCTTGTCTCCAAAACTGGAGGTAAAGAAGTTAAAAGAAGGGAAAATTAAACTAAAAAAAAAACAAAAAAAAATTTTATACAATGTCTGTCTAAACTGGAATTCTTTTTCAAAGGATGTTGTCCGAGTTAAAAAAAAACTAAAAAATTTCAAGATCATTTAGACAAATATCTTCATAAAAATTTTCTCCAGTTAGTCTTGAAAGCATCTTTGAGGAGCTATTACTCCTCTAGCTTCAGGTCTTGAGCCAGTTTCGCACTACTGGAGAGTTGGGTGAGATCTAGGGAGAAGGGCAGATTTCTCTACGAGTGCATCCTGCAAACAGCGGCAGCTGTGGAGTCACAGCGGCTGTCATGGCAGGGGTGCCATGTTCAGGATCGCTGCCAGCTGCTGTGCAATGGCGGTGGGCATTGGTTGCAGTGGTGAGTTGCCAGGAGGAGGAGTTGTAGGAGATAGTGAGCAAGCTGTACACATCAGGGAGGACAGACAGGTCTTTCCAGAGGCCCTGCAGAGCCAAGAACCTGAGCCCCATGTTGCAAGGAAGGAGGGAAAAATAGAGATAACCCTTGAGGGTCGAGGGTGGAAAATCCTGAGATGGAGAATGCTGAAGGTTTGTTACTTCTGACAACACAACTAAGGCCCCTTTTCCACCTGTGGTTCAGCAGTTACAGAGCAGGTACGATGCCCTGGGAAGAGGAGGGAGAGATGACCTCCCTTGGGATGAGACATCAAAGCCAACTGAGCCTCAACCCTTAGAGACTGCAAGAAAAGGAGGGTGGTAGGTATCAAACTCTCTTCTGAGGAGACAGAGGCACTCATCTGCCAGCCTGTCTTGCTGCCTCAGGAGGTTTGCTGCTTGCCAAGAGCTCGGTCATAGTGTTGCAAAGAGGCTGCCAAAGCTTGTCCGTTATCTTGGACTATGACTGCTGCTGCTCATGCATGTGGGTACCAATGATACGGCCAGGGGAGACCTTGAGTATATCAGGAGTGACTACATGGCTTTGGGTGCAAGGGCAGAGTTTGTGAGTGCCCAGTTGGTGTCTCCTTGATTCTGCTGGTGAGGGGGAAAGGCTCTGGTTGGAGTGGACCCATCTAGTAAGGCAGTCCCTGGCTGTGTGGCTGGTGTTGCTGGCAGGGCTCTGGCCTCCATGTGCATGGAGTACTCTCTGAGGAGCAAGGACTGCTGAGCAAGAATGGGATTCATCTGACAAAGTGAGGTGAGAGTGTCTTTGCTAACAGGCTTCACAACCTTGTGTGGAGGGCTTTAAACTATGCTTGGTTGTGAGGAGGGCTTTAAACTATGCTTGTCAGGGAAGAGGTTTCATTCTCTGAAGAGAACAGGGAGCAGTGAACAAGTAACAGGGGAACAACAAGATGGAAGAGCTTTTTACGCTCACCTCATGAAAGCAGCATGACTGGGAGCCCATCTCAAGTGCCTGTTCCCAAATGCAGGCAGCATGGGGAACAAACAGGTGGCGTTAGAGATCCCCGTGCTGCCACGGAGCTTGGACCTCATGTGAGATTGCACACATCCTTGTGTGGAATGGCTCTCAGGATGGGAGTGCTGCAGGAGATGGACACACGTTGCCAAGAGAGGTTGTGGGATCGCCATCCTTGGAGACACTCAAAAATCATCTGGACAAAGACCTAAGCAACCAGTTGTTACTCAAATTACAATATGATTCTGTGATTTTGATTTTTTACAATTTATTTTAACACATTACGGTTAGCCACGGCTTCATGTCTGGATTCAGAATTAATTCAGGGAAGTCCTGTGGCCTCTGCCATGCAAGAGATCAGTCTAAATACTTTCAGTGGTCCCTTCTACCTTGTATTTCATCATTCCAGATGGAGCCTGCATATAATCTGTTATGGCAATTCTTGGATTAATTTATAGCAATAACAATAGCAATACTGGCATGTCTTAATTTGAGTTGCATACCAAATATTAGTAAATCATTATAATAAAAATGAATTGTTAAAATTTACTATTTTAGGTAATAGTCACTATTTTACATTTATATTAAATCTTTTATTTTAAGTGGTCATGAAGCTTTACAACCTCTCCAGTAAATAAGCGCCACTGGGTACCTGCATGGCATAGACGTACATTGCGGTAGAGGAGGTGCATTGTTATAGGCTATCTTTTATTTCCCCGAATGGCAGAAACTACTTTTCTTGGAGAGGCTACTAGAAGAAGGCTTAGCTCTTTTGCCTCCATTCAGTCTTGCCAGTGGATGCAGACAAGAGGTGGAAATGTTCTCCTGCCCACTCTCTCTCTCATAGGCAGTGCTTAGTCAGTAGTGGACGAAGAGGTACACCAAACACCTAAGCAGGTGGCTTATAGGTGGTTCATATCTTTTCTTTCCGTTTTGTTTAGTCATGGCCACAATTACAGAATTACATCTATAGCAAAATGACGTTCACCAGTGATGAAATACAGGCAACTGAGAAGGTGAACACAGTGGCTTTTTAACCATGCGCAGTGACATGCTGTAATATTTCTTGTCAGAAATGAAGAAAAACTTTGTGACTTCTCAGGTCAGTTTTCATACTGGCTATAAGCACATTACACAGAGCTCTGTTTATGACTCGTGTTTTAATCATAAATCCTATTTTTTGTCTGTACTTAATTTCTACGATTTGATAGGAGATGCCGATGAAAAGGGGTATAAGTTTATGAGATTGTATAAAATTGTCTGACAACAGCTAGGCAGATGATTTAGCTTTCAGAAGAGAGAGTTACCAGTACATGGGCTATTTTTTTTTTCATTCAGCACTGCAGGAGAAGGGAGGTCTATTGACGAAATAAGCTCAGGACTTAGAGGTTGCTTGTATGGTCAAATCTTGAGGTATTCAGAAGGATTTCTCTCTGGGTAAGGAGTGCAACATCTGTGTATCAGGCATGAGAAAGGCAGAGACAGTCCGTGAAGGATTTCTCAGGTGTCATAAGCTGCAAAACTTCCTGAGAAGACAAAAAGCCATTTTCCTTCCTCTCTGCTGTGGTACCAGGCATTGCTGCCTTCCATATGCTTGCTGTAAAAGCTCTTTGGGAGAACCAAAAGGGAAATTTAATTTAACAATCAAACATTTCTACCATTGCCTATTTCAGAGGAGTTGCTGGTGGAGTACTAATGTTCGGTGCGTAGGGAGTGGGGATGAGGGAAATGCTCTACGGAGACGGGAGATGGCAGCTGTCTGGACGTCTTTGCTTAAAGCCATTTTGCTTTGCCTTGTTGCTAGAGTGGGAAAAGACGTTTTTTCTATATGTGAAGAATGGATTTTTCTGCCTGCTGAGCACAGGAAAGCTTCTGAATCCTGTGAGAACAGGCCAGGAAATATATTTGTAGCCCATCAGGCCTAAGGACTTCAACACCTGCTATACCACTGAGAAGGGGATGTTTTTTTGATATGTGATGGTTTCATTCATATGGTGCTTCCATTGTGTTTTGCAAGAGAACATGTAACTTTTAATCCCTTTTAGCACAGGAAACTTAGCTCCCACAAAGAAGAGAAGTAATTATCTGATACAGAATTAACAAAAAAACCTCTTTCAGGTTTACATTTATTTTGAGCTTATTTTTGTTAAGTGCATGCATTTCTACACATTTGAATTCAAAAGAGTAGACATGGTCTTATAGTTTGGTATTAAAAAAGAAATTTTTACAATTGCACAAACCTAGTGCAGCCTGATATACGCTTTTTCATTCCTGCCGTCATCAAAACAGATACCTCCTTCTGCAAACTCATGGGCAATGGTAGGAAGAAAGCTCAGCTCTTCAACTGCTGAATCTGTACAGCAGTAAGCAAAACCTGAGACTTTCAAGATGATGGCGGTTTTAGAATGAAATTCCTCTAATTAAGGGGCATTTCAACTATTACTTTCCAAAACAATTAGATGCCTTTTCCAAAAGGTAGGGGAATACCAAGTATCTCTAAAATTTGAGTGTCTGCTGCTGCGAGTCTGATCAAAATACCCCTGTGAGCCTCTGATACAGAAGGAAGGCTTACAAATCCAAATTGAGTACCTTTGTCTGACCTCTGGCACCAGGACAAAATAGACAGGTGAAAAACCTCAGGTTTGGTACAAACCAGTCACTTTGGAAGAATGATGTTTTGCTATAAATGACTTGGAAGATTCCAAAGAGAAAGACATGGATTTCACATCTGCTTTATTTACCTGAAGATCTGTCATGAATTAATTCAATGTAATAGGAATAGCAGCAGCAGCAGTAGTAGCGGTAAGGAAAATAAACATATATATGTACATATATATTTTGGAGAACACTGTAGGAGTAGTGATAATGCAAATAAACACATATGCACATATGTAGTTTGGTGAACACCTATTAAAAAGAAATTGCATAGAAATGCGTGAAGCATGTCATGATTTTCTGTTGATGAACTTGAGTTTCCTGATAATTTAAAAGATGACTGGAGAGTCATAGCTTGTCAGGAAAGTAAGCCAAAATAAATTGTGTCTTTATAATATTCTTTCGTACAAAATGCTTTAGGGAGCATACAAAGTTTAAAAACCCAATGCCTTTTCATGTTGATACTTTAACCACAAAATAATGGCATTTTCTTGCAACTATTTTAAATTAATTATTTTAAAATAATGAGATAATTGGTGGGTGATAGCTAATAGTGAAGTGGCTCCTAGTCACTAGTCTTGTAAGCAGTATTAATTATGTCACATGGTAAAATTCCTTCCTATTTAAATGGTGAAGTAAGATGTAAGGAATTAATAATATTTCATATCTATTGCTATGATGGGCACCTAGCAGGTAGAAGATGAGGAGGAGTAAAACTGGAGAAAAATAGTGTATTAAAAGATAATGTTAATTAAACTGTACTGTACTTCCCTAATCTTATGATTTTTTTTATTATTCTTCCATAGCCTCAGACCATTCGGCAAACTCTTCAAAGGACACTGCAGTATTTTGAGCATCAAGTTATTGGGTAAGTGTTAATGTGAGGTAGTGAAAGGTGCATGGTAATGTTTTCCTCTGTGCTTCCCAAGTCACAGCTTTGTTTGACAAGCTTTTTAATTTTTCTCACAAATTCTTAGAGATGCTGTGGAGTAACTATACATGCTACGGACGATAAACTGCTGTCCAGTCCTGCTTCCATGAAATCCCATCAGAGCACAACTGCTCCATTAACAGTGATGTTTCCTATATAAGGAGAATAGGGAATCTTTTTGTAAAAGGATAAGGTCTATTTCAATTTGCTTCAGATGAGAATGCTGGAAAAGTTATTTATGCTATCACCTGAGGTCCAAATCTTGCAAAATCCTGCATCAGTGCTGGTTACATACATGCACTGTTACATACTTGCAGGTTTTTGCAGAAGCAGGGCTGAAAGCCACCTCCGAAGAGTTCATTGAGAAAATTAATAGATGACTGAGGAGTAAAAAGAAAGTAATAGCAACTATGATCATGAAAACCTAAGACATTCTCCCATTGATTAAAATAATCTCCTTTCAACCTTTTTCTTACCTGCACAAGTATTTTATTGTCAGATATCTTACTTTTCCTAACAGAGTCAGAATACAATGGCTGCATGTCTGTAGCCATTAAATGGCTGTGCCATACGACAAATGAAGAATGCTGTCCTCTGAATTTAATTACACAGATGTAAGGGAAATTTTTTTCAAGCTGCATTGGGGGTCTTTTTAGAATTTATGACATAGTTTCGAAGCTCGGTGCACTGGAGGGAATTGTCCTTGCCTGTTTCTCAATGTTTGGTTAAAATTCACAGGAAGCCCTAGCTTGATGGGTGATACCTGCAATATTAGCAGTCTGGCTGGCACCTGAGGGCAGCCAGTCTTGGCAGGTAGTTGTGACATCCATGGCGGGGCAGGCAGGGGGGAGAAGCCTTCTGGCTGCTAATTTTTTCAGTTGCAGTCTTATGTTAGGAGACTTCAGAGGATAGACAGTGCCTTGAGGAAAGCATGTGTGCAATAACAACGCAGCTTTTTCTTTATGGCCGCATGTGGTTTAGATGTACTTTTTTTAATGGACAAAGTTTAAAACCGGGTCACTTTGGAAACCTGTAATTCCCATGACTTACGATACACTGACTCATTTTTTTGAACATCAATATGAGTTTCTTAAAGGAGCATGTGTCTCTAGGAGATGTCCTATAGTTGTCCTGTCCTGTGATCTTTACTTTTGGTACACACTGTGGTGGGTTGACCTTGGCCAGCTGCCAGACCCTCACGCAGCCACCCTGCTCTCTCGCTTCCCCTCCTCAGGGGAAAATTAAGATGAACAAAGCTTGTGGATAGACATAAAGACACTCCCGACTCCTCTACCTCCTCCCGCCCTAAGCGGCACAGGGATGGGGATGGAAGTTGTGGTCAGTCCATAACAGCTCCTCTCTGCTGCTCCTTCCTCCTCACGCTTTTCCTCTGCTCTTTGTTGGCTGTCCATGGGCTGCAGCTTCCTTCAGGGCACATCCCCCTGCTCTGGCATGGGGTCCTCCACAGGCTGCAGTGTGGATATCTGCTCCACTGTGGTTCTCCATGGACAACCTGCTCCCTCATGGTCTTCTCCACGGGCTACAGGGGAATCTCTGCTCCGGCGCCTGCAGCACCTTCTCCCCCTCTTCTTCACTGACCTTGGTGTCACAGGGCTGTTTCTCTCACTCCTTTTCCTCACCCCTCACACCGCCATGAGGCATTTTGCCCTTTCTCAAATACATTTTCCCAGGGGCGCCACCATCTTGTCTGAGGGGCTCAGCTGTGCCCTGTGGTGGGGCCGTTGGAACCGGCTGGAACCGGCTGGAACTGGCTGTGCTCAGCACAGGGCAGCTCCATCCTCTCCTCACAGAGGCCCCTGCAGCCCCCGGCCCCGGGCGCTGACACCCGATACAATGTAAATGTATCTCCTGTCCCGGTCAAGATCAGAGGTGAGGAGTGGCCGTGGTGTCATTCCAGGAGCTGGCGGTGCTGACTGAAGAGGCCTGGCCTCCTGGCGTGGCGGTGGGGTTGGGCTTTGGGTGAGCTCGGACAATGGGTCAGGACGTGGCCTCCCGCCAGGCACATGGCCTGGCATCGCTGGAGACCTGCAAAGCGGTACAGACCGTGCAGCTCACTGCGGAGCGCACCAGCAGCCCTCACCAGCGGGTTTTCCTTGTCTAAGATGAGCCCACTCTTCCCAAAATGACTCCACGTGGAGAACCAGTTTCCCTGTTGCGGGTAACCTGATGGGCAGCTTTCAATCCTTTCTAGTCCTTTTCCACAGGTGCTGGCAACTCAGGTGCTGAGATTTTGCAGGCATTAACCAGATGAAGAGTCCAATCCTTAAAACTGCCATTCATGATTTATGAACTGTAAACACAGTATGAAAGCATAACAAAACTGTTAATAAAATACTCATTAGAAAAGCTTTTCCCTGTGCATTGAGCTAAATCAATTGTATATTTTGCCGAAGTGCATTATCACTCTGCTACAATATTTTCTTCACTTGTATTCCCTCTTCTGTTGTCATTATCACCTGCGTAAAGCTTTGTTTTAAACATAGTTTGAGCTTCTATTCTGTTTCTCTTGAATTAAGGAAAAACAATCCAGCAAAGCTAAATCAAATAGAATAATTTAGATGGTAGCTGCTTTCTTGCTGGTCAGAGCATAGCTTTGTGTCTTTTCATCAGTCGTGGGATTCTCTTTAATTTTTCTGTAACAGGCTATAGCACAAAGTTTATTCTTGACAGCATAGTGAGTTGCAGCTTGACATCCTTCTTTCTGCTGAGATCTTTTCAGGAGATAATCCACAGAGAAGCTAGGTTTTACACTTGCAGTGCTAATGTAATGTGAGGTGGAAGATTTATTATTCTTATTAGATACTTACCATTGCCTCATAAACGTCTTGCTTGGAGTTTACTGTACAACTTTGTTAGAGGCAACACCCCAGTGGGAATGATGCATAACACAGATGTAAAACACCCTTTCCTCATCCCTTTGGTACTATTTTTTTCTTATGTCTTCATTCTCATTACAGATAATATTCCGGAGTCTGGTATAATACTTGAGGTACCCAGGCTACTAATGTGGTGTCACCTGTGTGTGATAATGCATGAATGGAAAGGGGGTGATGGAGGGCAGAAGAGGGAAGAGGGAAGGGAAGTTAAAGGCATCCTTTACCACCACTTCTGAAAGACATTTGTCGACCTTGCATTTGTATAAGGCGATGCTATAACTTTTTTTGCTTTTTCTACTGTAGTTACAGGGATGCGGAGAAGAACTTTCATAATATATCAAACAGATGCTCCTATACAGACTGCTCTGGCAATGAAGAAACTGAAGATGTCTCAGGAATTCTCCAGTGTACAGCTAATGTTCTTGGTATGTATTTTTTCAAGGGAATTTGTTTCCTTTAGTTGGAAGGAAAGTCATCTTAAGTATGAAGATGGTAGGCCATCTTGGTATTAAGTTGGAAGACCATCTTTAATACTAACAATGAGCCAAGGAATTTTTGCTCCAGCAAAGGAAATTGAGGATGCAGGCAGCTACATATCAGTGTACTGTTATTGCATTTGTCTCCTTTTCTACATATATTTTGCACCATTTAGACTGATTTTTCAGTGGAGTCAGTGGAGGAGTATTGTGCAATATCCGGGATGATGTCAGTGATTAGAGAAGTCTCAAAGGCTTTGAGTCCAAATAGTTACCATATTTTTTTTATTTGCATTTTTAAATAATTGAATGCTAACTCTCAGAAACAAATGCTAGGACAAATGCTGTCATTTGCCTTCTACTGCTTTCATGGAGTTTGCAAATGGAGAGCTGTCGCAGTCGTGTCTCTGCAGGAAAGGCCCTGGGGGTCCTGATGGTCAGCAAGTGGGACATGGGCCAGCAGCGAGTCCTCGCAGCAAAGGTGGCCAATGGCAGTCTGGGCTGTATGAACAGGGGCAGAGATACAGATTGAAGGGACTCATTATCCCTCTCTACTCAGTATTTGTTAAACCACATCTGGATTACTGAATCCAATGTTGGGAGCCCAAAACCATAGAGAAGTTGATAAACTGGAGGGAGTTCAGTTGAGAAGATGGTGGCGCCTGGAGCACCTGCTCTGTGAGGAGAGGCTGGGGGACCTGGGCTTGTTCAGCCTGGAGCAGAGTTGGCTTCAAGAGGACCTAACACCAGCCCCCGGTGCCTATGGGGACAGTCTCAAGGACAGGGAGCTGGGCTCTTTACACTGGTGCAGGGTGGGAGGGCAAGAGATACCAGGCATAAGTTGAAACAGACTGGGTATTTTTTCCCGTGAGGACCATCAGGCAGAGGCACAGGTAGCCCAGAGAGGCAGCCTGTGTGCAGTCTCTGCCCTTGGAGGTTTTTAACCCCAACTGGGTAAAGCCGTGAGAAACCTGGCCTGAATGACCAGGCCACTCATGGGGTCCCTCCCAGCTTGAAAGCCTCTCTGATTCTGGCCCAGCTAACAAGAAGGAGCTGTCGATACCGCGATGACATTTTTGCTAGTTGAGTACTGAGCTTTTTTTCCTGAACTTTTCTAAAGCACTCACAACACTTGGGGCTGTAGTTTTTGTAATGTTGAAACCCTCTTTGGTCTTCCACTGGAGGTCTCAGTAGGCTGCTGAAGTTGGGGTGGAAGGCACAAAAGATGGCATTCTGGTTCATAAGAAGTTTCCTTTGAGCTGGTAATATTCAGTATAAACCTGTGATGTTTTTATGGGATCATGCAGTTAGAGAGACTTTCTTCAACAAGAGGCACAACACTGAAATCTGACTTTGTATGATAAATAAAGATGTGGTTTACTTTCCATGTCAGGGGAATATGGTAAGGTGCTATTCTGCCCACGTTGGGGTCTGGGCCATTGTATCCTGCTGACTTAAAATCCTTCTGGAGGTATATGGATTGCATGTCTATCTCAAATTGTTAAACAGACCTGGTACGCTCTGTGAAACAGCTAACATGTTCTAGTTGAGAGATGACTCTGTTTCCCTGACAATCAAAATGCTTTTTTTTGGTGTCAGGTGCCTTATTCTGCAAGATGCTAGGTGCAGTCAGGGAGGTTCTGAATGCCTTTAACTGCTGCTGAAATCTCTGGGAAGAAACGGTACTTGGCACTTTGCACGTTTAGGTCATGGAGAAAATTTAGAACAAATTAAATTGTAAATACAGTATTAGTTACCGTATTTTTATTTGCATTTTTAAGTAATTGAATGCTAGCTCTAAGAAACAAATGCTATGAGTGATAAGGCAGGACTTATGTAAGGTAATGACTTTTCATGTTATCATGTGCATATTAATATAAAAAAAACCAAATTAGACACTCAGTACTTATTTCATCATGACACAAATTATGTGTTCTAAGAAATAGTTATGAATACTTTTTAATCTTCAGAGTGCTTTTAAATCAGTATGTTAGTCCTGGTCCCTTAGCACGGCTGAGTAACGCGCAGCTTGTTTTTTCAGTGGTATCCTCACAGCAGATGTGTGTCAGAGGCAGACTGGACTGTTGGGATCACAGTGTAGGGGTAATGCCTAGACATTGCTGTCTTGGGGAATGATTAAAATTGACTTTGTTGAAAATAAGTTTGCAGACCCTTACTCTGGGAAAAGCTCACCTTTTAAAGAAGGAATTTGAGTTCATAGCAAAAAAAAAAAAAATTTCCATGTAAGCAAAACACTAAGATAATTTAAAAGCAGTACTTCCTTCCTTCTCCTTACCTGGGACAGGAACATAAGGGAATGAGCAGTAAAACCAGCTTCTTCATTTTAATTGTAGTGCCTATCACAAAAGGTAAATTAATGGATGCTGTGTAATTAATTCTCTCATACGCAGTTATTTTTCTTGTTGAATAAAGATTAGTGAGAGCTGCTTCTATGCAAGAAGGACGTAACCACTGGGGTGTGTACCTACAGCAATTGGCATTGCTGAAACAGGAGACAAGGATGAATCTGACTGTGATGGAGACTAGAGAAACTGTTGAACCAAATCTGGCTCTCAGTTTATTTATATGAGCAGTAACAGGGACTTGCTGTCTAGGGCTGGAAGAAAGTGTTTTCTTAAAGGTGCTTGGAAGCAACCTCCTGCTCTCTTAGATAATGCCAAAATGATTCACCTCTCCTGACCCTCTAACTACCTCTAAAATAGTCATTTGGCATTCCTTATTCATCAGAAGACAGCAAATGCTGAGATCATTAGTAAGCTTGGAAGACTGTGAGCAGATGCTTTGCACCATGGTCCTGGTGCTTACACTGCTCACAGCAAAGTGCTGACTGCAGGCTGTACGCTCAGCTTGATGCATGTGATTTATCATGTATGAATACTGGAATTTTCCTCCTGTGAAGTCTTCACTAAAGCGTGACACCATCTTCCTGCAGTGGAAAGACCCGATTCTCCTCGTCTCCTCACTAAGTTGCTCCTGCTACAAGTCTAAACATCAATAGAGCTCTTCCTGCTTTAATCCACTGTAATTAAGGGAGCCATGTCCATCATGCTCACACTCTATAAACCATGTTTGATACCAGATCAATGGCACAGCTTTCCTTTGCAGTGACAGCTTCTGTGGCTGGAATATTTAATATAACTTTATATCCTTTTCAAAATAGTCCATGGACTCTGCTTTCTTTAATTGGTGTGTGCACACTTTTACAGTGTCCTTCACAAGCATATCATCCAAAGGAAAAACAAGTGACAACATATTGAAAGTTGAGAAAAAGAGAAGAGAAATCCTAGCTTCTAAAGGGAGCCTTTATATAAAGTTCCTAGTTTGAAACAAAGTATTTCAAAGAATAAGCGCTGGTATGTTTTATCCTGTTGACACACATAATGCTTTTAGCTGGCTAGCTAAGCTGTGTTCAAAGCAGATTGGTGGTGTTAGTTTGAACTTATTTTAGAAGTAATGATAAGAAAAAGATTCTTATGATGAAGTATATTATGTGGATGACTACCACATTTCTTTATTAGGTGACTATAAACTTATACTGAGGTATGTTAGAGAGAAAGATTGTATCTGAAGAGATTTCTTATTTGACCTTGGGCACGTTTTTATTCTTTGTGTGTCTCAATTTCCCGTCTGTATAATGGAGATAACAATTGGGTTTTTTTTAATCCTTTAAACCATATGTCAGTGCTGTTCAGATTTTAACCTTCTCAAAGCAAAGACGTTTTCATACCATTTGTACATTCAGCATTTTGAGCAATGACAGCCAAATCTTGTTTGGGACTGCTTTTGTCCCCGTAATTTAAAATAATTTGATTTCAAGTAAGGTTAGAGTGTGCATTTTGACTTACTGCAGCTAGTCAGAGTAAAGCAGACGACTTCCATGTAATTGCAAATTAAAACTTTGGCAACAGGAAAATAAGGATGAAAACTTTTTTTAATTGTTAGTCTGTAATTCCTACTTTAAGAAATATATTTTGGGACATAAAGCCTTCATGACCTGTCCTGCTTATCTGTTTTGCAGATATTCCAAGCAGGTCTGTGCTACTGAGCTTTACAAAGCAACAGAGAAATGCCCAGTTTTCATTTCTCAAGCCCACTGTGTACTTCTGATATATCACATGATGTTTTGCACATCCCAAATGCACAAACTAGATAAAAATTGTACAGCCTTCCCTTCATCGCCTCCAAACACTCTTTTCAAACGCTGCATACAATTAATGTAGCCTTTGTGGATGTGAACTGCTCTTCACTCTTATTTCAATCCTTCACAAAAAAAGAAATGGAGTTTCATGAAGGGAGTTACCTGTTTTCCTTTAAATGCCACCAGTATTTCCTTAGGAGCTTCTCTGCAGCTTGCTGAGGAGCTCTGTAATGTGTCATAACTTTAATAGTAAAACTAATGAAGAGTAATGTAAATTCTTAAATATCTGTACAAAAACTGTTGTGCAAAATTTGCAAAGCAGAAGTAGATGTTCATACTCAATCTTTAACAACATGGAAGAAATGTTGTCTTTGAAAGCCTATTTGTGTATTAGACTGCAATATCTAAATTGTATGTACTGCAGCACCATGCTATATACACTGCTTAATTAACACCTGCAACATCTTGAGTGCACAGCCTGAAGTTACATATGCACACGTAGCAGATAGTTGTTTCAACAAGGAGACCTGGAGAAATAATTGCACCTATCTGCCTTTCCATTGCTTAAGATGATAGAGAAAAACATTCTCTTCCATTTTTTTATTCAAGAAATTAATTTATGCAACACAATTCTTTTTCATCTGTTATAAAAAATTGACTCCTAAATGTAGTAGGACTACTACAATTACCTCATTTTCCTTAAAAAATGCACAGCATACATTAATGGCTCCTAAGTCAGCTCTGCATGTGGACTTAAATGTATTTTTCCTGTTAGGCATTCTTAACTCACAGGTTAACAGAAATGCTCGTCCTCTTGATTTTGCTTCTGAGAGTGGTGTGAGGACTTTGCTCCTCTGTCATTTCTAAGTGAATATCTTTTTGGGCATCTTCCATTTGGAGGATGATATGGCACAATGGCGAGGATTCCCACATCCCCTGGTGATAAGTTATGTGGAATCCCGGCCCAGAGCCCCATCCCGTCAGGGAGATAAATCATGTTTCTGGATTCAGCCTCCCTGAGACACTGAGGAGAAGGTGGAATCCATCGTTGGTGCAGGGATTTAGAGAGCTCTTGCTCTGAGTGACATTTGCTTGTCGCCACCAAAGATGATGTGTGCTGTAGGCTGCTTTATATAGAGCAAATCATTTCACGCCTAAATATATCTTGCAGGGCTGTTCCTTCATTTAGTACAAAGGACATAATTCTATAAAAGTAATTTGTTCTCTGTACATTTGTCAAAGATGAAGATCTGTGTTTCCTTTATGAAACTAAGAAAATCTCAGCTCTTACCCATATTTTCTAGTCAAAGAGGAGTAAATTTGGGATCATTCTGTGTAACTATTTAATAATAACAGCACATCACTGCTGAGAAATACTACATTTGAAGAGGCAGGAAATATGTTGAAAAGGAGATGCCAGGACAGATCTTAGCCTACAGTGAGGTTAGACCAGGTGATGTAATTGGAAAAGATGGACAAGGGTTTGGCACACTGACTGCTCGGCAGGTATCCAAAACCTGTAAATGCTTATATACTTAAAGTACATAAATTACTATCCCTTTCCTCTTCCTTTGAGCTAAGAACTGCAGATAGTCATTAGGATGCAACTAATTTAGGATACACAGCCTGATTTATAATTAAAGTTGTTGGTTTACGAATGGCGTAAAAGGAATTGTTACATGGCCCAGAGGACTGGGGATACTAATGGATTTTAATAATACTTGGAACTCTATCCTGGGGGGGGTCTAAGCTATACACACAGGACTCCTATTATTTAGCAGATGTTACAGCGCACTGGCAATGCAAAAGTAATCTAAACAAAAATCACATAATTCATGTGATTTCAAAACTGAAATGAATACATCTAAATTAGAAAAGGACAAATGTTTATACCAAATGCCCTTTGACGTCCCACTCTTCTCAAATCAGAGCTATTTATTGCTAGAAAGCAAATGAACTACCAGTAGATAGTGAGCATTTGAAGTTATGATGTACAATAACATCCTGTAGAAGTCTATTTATAAAGTAGAAGACATTCTGGGCATGATTCATTGACTAAATGTAGGTGTTTGCCATTATTTTAGTTGCTGTGGGGTATCTTGTGTGGCCTCTGTCAAACCTTCAAAAATGTGTAGGTCTCCCTTAAGTCCCATATCCTGGCAGATATAACTATCTGTTAGTTCTTTTGTAGATGTCTTGGAATGCCTTATGAAGACTCAAGTAGTATTAGATTTCTCTATTTAGTCAGCTGAATTGAGCCCTTTATATATGTGAGGAATTATGAGAGATGATTTTGCATTTAATGGGTAAAGCTTTTAGATTTCATTACAATTTTCTTCTTTCCAAGAAGTGAAGTTCTGTTCCCTATGTCAATTCAAGGACATATATGCTTATTTTAGTGCAAAAGCAAATTAAAGAACTCTGTTCTTATTGATGTTTGGTCTTTAGAGTTAACATGAAACAAACTGGATCTGCCTTATTTTTAGGAATCACCAATCTGATTGCAGTTTTCATTCAATAAATTCTGTGCAAATCTAAGAAGTGAGGTTTCCAAGATGTGACGGGGGACACAAAATGATGACAGTCTTGCTTCAGACAGCTTGGCTTTGCCTGCAGAACTGGCTGCTACTGAAAGCACTATATGGGGAAAAAAGTGAACATTGCCTGTTCTTAATAGCTCAGCTGAGCTTCCCGTGTCAGTAGTTTGGAGCAGAATCTTTTACACATATGCTGAGCGCAGGTGATCAGGTCCTCACTAAGAGGCAGTAATTACAATGATATTTCTAAGTATCATTTGTCAGAGGAGACCCTCACTTTAACAAAGAAAGAAAATGCCTCATTAAAATTGGATAAAACAAGTATTACAGGTGAACAAGTGTGAGGAATTCTTTTTAACAATAATTCTCATTTTTATCTTATAAAATCTTGAAAGATATGTAGGCCCTGTATGGCACTGTAAGAGAAGTGCAGTAAAAATTTTACAGTTGTGTGAAAACTATACGTAAAGGCATAAAATGATGTTATTGTATTTATATAAAACCCACTAAAAATGGTAATATAAAAATACTATCTGGATTCCCAGGATGATATAAATTCACCATCATAATGAAGTAAGATCAAAGCCCTTTATACAGTAATTAGATCCTGTACTAGGTCACTTACAAGCCAAATGATTCATCTAATGTATCTTCAGCATTAGCCTGAACACATCAAAACCTTTTTTATTGAGAGAGTAAACGTTGCTTTCACCTACCGTCTTAAATTATGCTTTGGAATTCTGAACTGCCACCTGGCTTTCTGTCCAAAAGACTGTTTAAGGAAAAGATCTTATTCATGCCAAAAATCTGCTAATCCAAAAACATTTAAGAGGTATTTGCTATAATTGAAAGTGGCAAATTCTGCTTCTGTCCACAGTGTGAGTTCTGGAATTGCATATTGAATTGTCCCATCCCCTTAATATGTGACATTTACAGATTCTTAACGGGTATCCCAGAAAAAAAGGTATTTTTCTATGCCAAAGGAATCAGATGCTAGCACTCTGCGACCATTGTCTCCATGATTTACTTTAAGGAAGAACTGGATGGCTTATAACTGCTTCTGCATGCTCTGCAAGTTAATGGATTACTTTGATGTTGTTATCACATCATTCATCTTCTATTTATTTCTGAAGAGTCTGATTTGTGATTTTCTTTATGGGAACAGATTCCTATCTAATTTTTCCACTTAGTAATGTAAAAAATACTTAGAAATACAGTATTAGTTCCTTGACGTTTTGTAGTGGGTTTGCAGTTTACAGGAACTGCTGAAAAGAAAATGAAGAAGGACCTTTTACTAGCATGTTATTACAGGATGAAGTCATCTATTTCTGTTCCAGTTCAGTGAAATACTTAATTTGTACTTTGAGCCTATGTTTAAAGACTTTGGTAATTTTGGATCTGGCTCACAAGTATAGGATCTCTTTTCTGAACGTCTTTGAGACGCATTTTCAAAGGATAATAATAGACCTTATATAGTGCTTTTGTCATAGATCCTAAAGTGCTTTGTAATGGAGGCCCAGAGCAATATCTTCATTCTACGGTTGCTTTGCCTCAATTTCCTTCTACAATGTGCATATTTAATTTCTCTTCACTATGGGCTAGAATAAAAATGGCATTGTAAGAAAAAGCAACAGAAAGAAACTACTAAGTAAAAAAACTTAGCAAAGACATGTGATTTGTCCTCTTGAAGAAGTGGATTAAGTGGTAAAACCACAGTGGATCACTTTCCAGGAAGAAAGTAAATTGAGACTGATGAGTTTTCAGAATTTCATTCAGTATATTAGTAGGAGGTTGCTAAATAGCAGAAGCTCAAAATAACAAATGGCTTCACTTGGGCAACAGCAGAGAGAGTTGGGATGAATTTGGGTTTATTCTGTATCACTACTGTTCAGTGAAGTGACTTGATGAAACTAAGGAAGACTTTTTCCTACTTAACGATTGCAAGCTAGTGCCCATTAGGAAGCCCTGTCTATGGTTGCCAGGGTCATGCATGAGGCGATATGGGAGCGCAGCGCCTCTGCATTTGGAAGTGCTGGCCATGCATACAGATCTCAAATACTACTTTTTTCTGGGCAGCTGAATGAAAATTTTGATTAGAGGTCCACAGTGAAAAAAAAAGAATGGAAATGCCAGCTTTTCAGAAAGGAATAGCAAATAATCGATTTTGAAGAACAGAAGTTGACTCACATTTTCAGTGCCATCTTCAATTTGAATTATTCCACTGCAAAATCCAAATGAAAACAAAATGACGATGCAGAGAAAGAATTTAATCTGAGACGAGTTTGAAAAGATTAGGCTGTTTATGCAGATGTATAACCTGAAGGTTATAAAGATTATTTTGATGATTTTATTTGTCTTTTCTCAAAATAAAAGAAACAACAAAGGAAATACTGGATACGTTGGAATTGGAAGTCACACTGAATGTAATTTTTAAAGATAAAAATTAGCCTGTGGAAGTCTCCAAATGTAGTAAAGTATGCACTATAGAGACAATGAGTTCTGCTAATTTTTTTAACAAGCAGGTTTTTCTATATGTAATAAAACCATCTCCCGATCTGGTAGTTCCATCCATTTCAGTGAATAAGCCAAACATCTACTGTAGCAGCTAGGGAGGAGCTTCCTCAAAACCATGTTTTTTCATGATTTTCCATCAGATTTTACAGTTTTTCTATAGCATCTGATACCAGTCACTAGTGAGAGAAGATCTCAGAGCAGCTGAAGAGCCATCTGATGCAGTCTGACATTTTCTCTCCTTGTGATGATGACGGTCATTTCTATTGTCTCTTGAAAGCTAAATATATCCAGTAAGTATAGAGAAAGGGGTAGGGAGAAACTCCACAGAAGATGCTCAGAAGATTGGGATAATTTATGTGGTAGTAAATGAAAAGGTTATGATGAAATATATAGAGAGTTAATGTTAAGTAAATGTGTGCTTCTGTTCATCATTTGTTTCAATAGGAGAGGCAGGAATAAGTCAGTAAAAATACAGATTAAGTATTTTGTGCAATTTCATACAAGTACATCACTGAAGTCAAGAGCTTTGTAGGAATACAGAAAAAAAATAGTTTGTGTGTGTTTGTATAGTAGGAATTCAAATAAAGATTTTTTTATGTAAAGAAAAACCATCATGCTTCAAGCAAAAATTGACCTCATATTGGTGAGGCTTAGGAAGAAACTTGCCTGATAGGTATGTTATACTTGTTTGTTTTAGAAGGTTGTTTGACTTCGTTTAATTTTCTCAGTGCCTATTATTAGGAAGAAAATTCCCGATTAAGGCAGACCAGCAGTTTGGTCGGGCTTGAGCATATGCATTTTTCTATTCTGAGCTAATCTAATTTTCTGCTGGTACTGTGTGTAACTCAATTCAAAGCTTAAATGTTTTTAAAAGTAGTGGCACATCCTCGAGCCAGGTCATTGACCTGAATTTCACAGTATAATTCACGTTGCTTGGAGTCAGTTGTGTCCATATTGAACAGCCAGTCCTCCAGGGCGGACAAGACGACCAATCTAAGACAATCAGCAAAATCTTAGGCCAAATACTAAGATACAACTCCCGTTAATGATAATGACACAAGGCTTAGATATGTGGCAGTAAAGTACACGAATGATCAGTTCTGCATATCCTATTTTCAGTTAGTGGCGCCAGGGCAACTGACTGTTTTACTGTAATTTTATAATTTAAAGACAGCCCACCTACGCTATCATTTTGGGCAGCTTCGTGGGATGTTACATAGTTCTGTAATAGTATTTGGTCATTTGCAGGAACAGCTCAGGGGTTTCTGGTACTATCCTGTTCCCATGCTTTCAGGGCCTCTGCAATCTTACTGCCTTGGGTGCCCCTGCTGGACTGCTCGCACACAGACTTCTAAAGCTATTCGCAATTTATTCTACAGAACAATGAGATTTGAAAGTATGCATATGTGTGTGTGTGTATACATACGAACATGATAATTTCTTAGCTCCTTGCTGTTAATATCCAGTTATGACAATGATATTGGTATGGGTTAGAATTTAAATCTTTTTGGGTTATGGTGAGTATTTTTATGGACAATATTGCAATACTATGCTATGCAGACGTAGCAGTAATGAGTCAGGAATTGGCACACTGTCCTCTGAGTCAGGATATTAGGGGGCATTGTGTACCAGAGGTACTTTCTTTTGGCTTAGCCGCAGATCTGACCATCTGTGGTCATAAAAGATCCTGGGAATATTTTTGTAATAACCTAGTTTAGTGACCAAATTTGATTATGAGTAATGGCATTTGAATGAACTTTCCCAAATTATTACTATTACTTCTTTCATAAACTATGCTTGGTCATGTTGTCATGTTGTCCTGTTTATATATGTAATTTTATGCATTTCAATCTGCTATTAATCATATCGAAGGTCCAAACAAAACTATTGTTGCAGATAGATAGTTTGCAAAGCTGTGGAATGCTCAGATCCCTTGTGAATATTGATTGTTACAACTATGCCTGTGTGCATAGGTAGTTCAGACACTGCCTTGAGATGATCAAAGGTTATTGTCTGCAAACAACAGATGAATGACTTCTTCTGTCCCCTGTTATACCTCTTGGGCATGAAAGTCACTAATCACACTGTTCTTCCAAATTTAAAAGCCTACAAGCAATCTAAACAAACAGTGAGAAGTTTGGTGGTCCACTGGGATCTTATCAATGTTATAAAGCATGCTGAATACATCTTAAAATAAAGAGCCTGTAGTGCCCTTAGGAAATAAGTAACTGCCCTTCATTTCTGTTAGAATTCAAGATAAATTTTAAGGTGTTTGACTGTTTCACTGAAATTTGATATATTTCACTACACTGGAAGAACTATGTTGTTAATTCCTCTATTAATTTCCTTTGAAAACTCTTGCTGGATATTTGTAATTCACATACAACCGATTCATACTTCTCTTTCTTCTATTACAGCTTAGAACAATACAAACATATATGATAAATTTTGTAACTCTACTATGTGATGTAGGGATTATATACAGATGAGATTTAACAGAGCATGTCTTCCCTAAAATAAGACAGAGGAAAATATTTAATAATCATCTCAGGATTATTTTTTCTAGGTTATCCTTAAAATGGTAAATAACAAACTGGAGTAGGTTTTGATACACATTTGTATCCAGGGACTTCCATCACTGATACTTTTTCATCCCTTCAGCAACACCAGCCTTATCACCTCTGAAAATCAAAACCTTTTGAATTTCTGTGATGGAGACTTGAAGTGACATTGTGAGATATCACAGAGCTGTCCCATCTACTAGCAGTTTAGATCACTCTAAGAGGCAGGGTTTTTTTTAAAAGATGGGTCAGTGTAGAAGCCTAAAATAGAAAGGCTTTGCTCTCCTTTGCAGGCAACAAAGAAGAAGTAATTATTCCTTTCTATCTTCTGGCAGTGCCCAATAGCTACAATGAGAAAAGTATTTTGTCTGGAAAAAATCCCAAAACCCACAGCCCCCCTTCCCCAGCTACTAAAATGTCATCTGACTGCAGGGCTTTACATTGCTTATTGAAAGCCAAAGGCCTAACTTTGAGTCCCAGTAGCTTATTCTTCAAGCTGGTAAGAGCTGGATCCCTTGCAGAGGCAGTGAACGGAAGGGCTATAAAAGCAGAAGCCTCATTTGTGACTAGGTCAACAATGGAAGGGATGCACCCGTGGCTGGGTGCATTCACACAGCAGACTGCATGTGACATGCAAAAGTCAGGGAAATTATAATGTATTCTGGCTTCCAGCAGGGAAGAGGAGACAAGCAAGTGTAAATTCCACAAGTAGCTGGCTGAGACAGTGATCTGAAAGCATGAGGACTAAAAATGACAGGCAAAAATGGCTTCTAGGGTTATTCCCTAGAAGAGAAAACGGAAGTCTCATGGGTAGGTATCCAGTGAAAAAGCCACTCTCACTGACTTGGAAAAATACTGGGCAAATAGAGAACAAAGGGAAGATGCGACACAGTAGCAATACTATGTTGTTGATATCAGTGTTTCATTGTCCTATAGGTTTGAAGTTTGAGGAAATGCAAGAAAAGTTTGGGGAGGAATTCTTCAATATCTGCTTTGATGAGAATGAAAGAGTTCTTCGAGCTGTAGGTGGAACCCTTCAAGACTTCTTCAATGGCTTTGATGCTTTGCTGGAGCACATTAGAACTTCATTTGGAAGACAGGCCACCCTGGAATCCCCTTCTTTCCTATGCAAAGAGCTCCCTGAAGGCAATCTCATGCTTCATTACTTTCACCCACATCAGATTGTGGGATTTGCAATGATGGGAATGATAAAGGCAGCAGCAAAGAAGATTTACCGCTTGGAAGTAGAAGTAGAACAGGTCACTAACGATAAGTTGTGTTCAGAGGGGACGAACCAAGGTAACTGCAGCTGTCTGACTTTCCTTATCAAAGAACATGAAAATGCAAACATCACAAAAGCACTTCCACCGGGAACTTCCCAGTCCCCCTTAGACCTGAGGGTTAGCATCAGCACCTTCTGCAGAGCTTTCCCCTTTCACCTGATGTTTGATCCAAACATGCTGGTTCTCCAGCTTGGAGAAGGTCTTAGGAAGCAGCTCAGATGTGACACTCATAAAACTCTGAAATTCCAAGACTGCTTCGACATAGTTTCTCCTAAAATCAGTGCCACATTTGAACGAGTTCTCCTGAGATTATCTACTCCCTTTGTCATTCGGACCAAACTTGAGGATTCTGGCTCTGAAAATAAAGATAAGGTAAGAACAATAATTTGGAAGGGAATGTGTGTATATGTGTGTGATGGGAGAGGATTATTTATTCAGAGAGAAGCCCCTCAAGTCCTGTGTACTCTGGAAAGCTCACTTATGCCTTGCAAACGGGCTAAGTGGTATTCCCCAGCCAAGTGAATATTTTCCTGAATTAGTTACAAGCTTTGCCTGTGATGTTGTAGCAAATAGTGACATTGCCATTCAGAAAATTGTGCACTGTGGAGTTGAATAGTGCAGTTTAAATCAAAAGGGTGAGGATTTTACAAAATGCCCATATCTAAACCTTAATTTTACTCCAGCTATATTATGATAACAGTAATAGTTATTAAGCCATTTACTAGGGAATAGTTTTCAGTATATTTTCTGAAAGATTCTTACTACAGAGTTCACACTGCCACTTTATTACATCCTACTTCCCTATTTTGAAATGCTGCTTTCCTGTGTTTTTTCTTATCTCTCACCCTGCACTCAAGGGAACCAGAACTGTAAGTGGTACCAAGTATCACTTATGCCAGTTTTAATGCTTTTCAGTCATTTAAATAGGTACTTGTCCTTCTACACTGCCTCTTACCTCAGTGTTTTAGAAGAGAGCTACCTTAACTAGTGCGCCCTATGTCGAGTTCAGTGCATCCCGGGTGAGTTAGGTGAGAACCTGTCTTCTAGAGTGGATCTCTACAAAGGTTGGATGGAGTTTGTCTCATTGAATATCCTTGAATTATAGGAAAGTTTTTTGGTGTGAAGTTGGGTTCCAGCTTTAGGCACCAGAGTACTTACGCTTAATGCTTACATTGAAAGCCTATGTGTGGGTGCCTTGGAAATACTGCTGCCCTAAGTGAACAATTATTGATTTTCAGGGTTTTTAAGAGATAGCACCCAAAAATAGTCAATCTCAATCACACTGGATACTTAGACACCTAAGTTCTGCCTATGGGTGCCGCATTGCCACATTGCCACATTGCCACACACTGGATACGGCTTGAGAAACTCCATCTCTGTTTTGCTACCTACACTGGGCCAGAGTTTCAGAAAGACTCCTGTGGTAGCTGCATATCGAGTTCTGGGTTCTGTTCAAAATATAGCCACTTCTGACAGCAGCAATGTTTCCAGCTTCTCTTTGGCTCTGCTCTTTGGCACCAATAAACATGTTTTTGCTGCATTTTCCCCTGGAAACAACGTGTTCCCCCAAGAGAAGCAAACTAGTGCTTCTCATTTTGTATGAACTGATGTAATTCAACCTATTTAAAACCAAAAGTGAGTTTATTTTTCAGAATCTGTCCTCAAAAGTCACCCTAGCCTTTAATTATGAAAAGGAAATGTTGTGTGAAAAGTTTGGAGGTGTTGGCTTTGAGCTACCTTTTGGCACAATCATTTCTCCTTTGAAAGAGGCTTGTGCTCTGCTTCTTCCTTCCTTAGAGCCTGCCCATCCCTCTCAGGCACCTTCCCCTGCCCTGGGACAGAGTCACAGCCCTTCAACCATCTTCTACACTTCATGAATCTGCTGTAAATCACTCTGAAGAGGAAGAAGGTTTTGGCGTGGGCGGGGGGAGGGGGGCTTTTAAAACTTTTTTTCCTATCTAATTACAAGTTAAACAAACAAAACATTCTCTTACCTGGACAGGTTTCATATGCTTGTGGCTTGCTCATAGGAGAAGTGGCAGGGGTGGAGCTTGCTGGAGGCAGGTTTAAGCAGCCAGTTTGGGAAGCAACTCTGATTTCAAAAGCTTGTTCTGTACTATCAAGCTGTGCAGCTCTTGAGTACATCCTTGTGCCATTGCTGTGTTTGTACCATGTGTCATTACAGGTGGGTAATGAATCGAATCAGCGGTGGACCCAGCTACCACTTGGGAGAGTGACCCTCTCTGTCTTAAAGTCATGTGTAGAGTCAGACCCTGAACAAGTGTCAGCACTAGCACCGTAGTAGCAATTCAGATTTTCTTGAGAAGCAGGTAAAAGGGAATGGCAGTAAAGGAAATCCTTTGTCTGCCAGCAGTTAGGAGAAAAATTGTGTCTTGAACAGTAAGGTGTAAATGAGAGAGAAAAAGTGCTGGTGGGGTGCAGGGGACCTGAGGTAAATGTGCTGCAGGCATGGGAATTAATTTGAGAATGTCAGTTTAGCTGAAGAGGTATTTTCTTCTGACTCACCTGTTTTATAAGCACTTTCCAAAAGTTTCTGTTTGTGAGTAAGTTAAACAAAGCTTTGTGAGTAGTTAAACGAAGCTCAGCGTGTGATGCATTTTGCTAGATATTCCCTTTTTTTCCAAAATGAAAGGTTGCACAGATTCAGAGCTTGTGGTTGTCTTGCTTACATAGATTTTGAGAGGAGCGACATGGCAATACTGTTATGTCATGCTCAAGTCTTTAATATCTCCCAGATAAAAAAAATAGACTGAGCCTTGGGAACTGCATGCCATATTATTTTCCCAGAGCTCATGTCATTCATGTAGCTCATTTTGGAATTCTTTTCAATTTGCCAACACTTGTTTGGAAGTTGAATATTGGACAGGTAGATCAGTGGCTGTAAGCATAACCCCGCTCAAAAGTTAGCAGTAACTGACTTCAGTATTTCCCTACTACTTTGTCACACACTTCTGCTCAGTTCATACTGGAATTGCATCCCACTTATAGCTATTTATCTTTTTTTTAGAAAATTCTGACTCTGCAATAACCTCAACACTTTTCAGACTTGGTTACTCTAAATGACAATTGAAGGGATGTGACCCAGACAACTCTGCTGCAGTTTTGAAGCTGTTTAGATGTCTCAGTGGTTCCTCAGGAAATCAAAAATGTTTTAAAAACCTTTGCAATGAACAGAGGAACCTTTCAGCCTCTCTTCAAAGCACTTTTATCTTCATTTCAATACATAAATTAGATCTTTTTTCGGTGAGAAAGACAATTTTCATTTAGTCCTGACACCAGCCTGCGTTCAGATGAAAGTAAGTCACAAATCATGATCTTTCTCTAACTCAGCACCCAGAAGCAAATTAAAAAAACCACCTGTCCTGACTTTCAGGGTGCTTAGCGCTTGTCCCATTTATGCAAAGGCTCATTTGTGTGCTTCGATTTACTGGGATTTGAATCACTGGAATAAATGACTTGGCTTTATAACACTATCCTAAATTTCTGATGTGAGGCCTATGAGGTGTGGGTGATAGGTAGCACTTCCTGCAGAGATGTATGTACACCTTATGCAGAAGCACAGCCTCATGCATTAATACATCAATATCTGAGCAAAGTTTTGTTAATCTGATATGTCACCAGCTGTTCCTTGGAGCTCAGAGCATTTACAGGATCCCATTGTTGTAGAGACCAAACAGGAAAAAGAACTCCCCACCTGAAGAACATGGACTCTATAGCTCTAATCCCAATTTTCAACACCTGGGTCATAATTCTAATGTTTTGATGTTTGCTTGGCTGATATTTCAGCCTCCATTATATAATGGACACATGCGGACAACGCAAGCATTGATTCCGCAAAATAGTAAGCAATAGTATAAATTTATTAGGTCAGCAGTCTCAATGACTTTACCTGAACTTGTCATAAGTTTGCAACTCAACACACTTGTAAGTCTGTGGAGAATAAGAACCAAATTGTAAAAACTAATCCAGAATAAGATGGTTTACTTCCACCATTTCTTCCCTCCCTCCTTCTGTCCTTCCATTTTATTTTCTGCAGTGATGAACTTATCCACACGGATGCTTTGGGTTTTTTCTTGATTATTCTGAACATTCAAAATTGTCTATATGAACAATTATGACTGTCTTTAGATCAGGTTTCCTACTATCCATACAGCTCTTTAGATGTATAAAAGCTGAATGTGATCGGCCTCTGAGGTTTCCAGTTTTCCCATGCAGCTAAACTCTTGTTACTGTTTGTTGTTTATAGTATGATACTACCCAGATGCTGAAGGGAGTATTAGGACCCTGTTGCTCTACTTCTTGTACAAACATTCTGTTGTTTTTCGCATTTCACGCTAATTTTTATTCAGGTTTTTTTTTTTGTTTAACCAGAGAGCTTCACTTGCATGCAATCAGATTTTCTAAATTTTGGGTATTATCCCTAAATAACAAGATGACAAATATTGCTGTTTCACCTCTCTAAGGAAACTCATTTTACACCTCTCTCTCTGGGAGCAATTATTTATTGCAACAATCAAAAATACATTTATTGTGGCAAGTAACCATTTGGGATTTATTGCGTATAGCTTCCCACATGGTTAATACAACTGTACTCCACAAGAGTTTAATGAAAGTTAGTGGAGTCACATATGGAATAACATATAATTTAAATTGAGAGGACTGGGTCTGAACTTGTCTGCTGGAGTGTTCTGAAGCCCCTGTCAAGCCCATCCACTGAGGTTTTCTTTCCGTGAAGATGCTGGCATGCGAGGGAGCTGGTGGTTGCACACTGCCACGCAGGAGGACAAAAGCTGCCTTCTTCTAGGCACCCCACAGTCCTCGGTGGTGGGTCCTCCTGGCCAAGCGACCATCTGGGAAGCACCACCGCTCCCTTGCTGGCAGCACCTCCAGGTGTTTGCGCAAAGCACCCCAAGTCTCTCCCTGACTCTCTCACCTGTGCAGAGTGTGTGTTGACATGACTGTTTCAGTGTTTTACTTGTGAGCACTGTTTAGACATGTGTGGTATCAACATTGCTGTCTCCCATCTGAGCTTCTGCAGGACTTCCACTTCCTTTTCCAATAGAAGTCAATTCCTCATCTCTGTGAGTCACCGTTGTTTTTAAGGTGACCATCTTTTACCATGTCTCTTTGTATATGCTATTTGTTTTCACAGAGCTCCCCAATGGATGTTACCTGATTCTGCTGCCTCAATGACTTTGCCTTTTTCAAGAACCTGGTAACTTCCCCCTCACCTTAATGGTGAGACCTTGCACAAATCGTTCTTTTAGTTGCCACCAAGGCCACATTTCAAGTTTTCATTGAAAGTGCATCATAGGAATTTTCCACTTTGTCTTTTTTTGCAGAGAACAAGACAAAATGCTGGTAACACAGCAGTAAGGTGTGCGTGTAGCGTGGGTGCAGGTGGGCAGCTCTTCCATCATTTCCTGACCAGACAAGGGCTGGAAGCTCCTGATAGGTACTTCCTGGGTATAGTCGTTTTCTGACAATACTAATGAACAAGGCTGTCTGTGACATGATGTAAATACTTGCCTCTTTGACAGTATAGTGAGACAGCTGGAGCTTCTTCATTTTTTGGTGGTATGGGAAGACAAGGACTGACTCTTGGTTTTCCTCTCCTGGCTAACATCCTCCTCACGTGCCACTCCTGTGCCACCAGTGCTAGGCAGATCAAGAGGAGACGGGCTACCCTCGTGGGGACCCACCGCGTCCCCAGGGACTCGATCCAGACCCAGTGCTCTCAGTGCACAGATTGACAGGACGAGCCCTGCCAGCACTCGTTTGTGGGTGCCTTTCTGAAACTGTGACTTGGCATGCAGTTGGCAAGAAAGTTGGAAGTGAATCATGAAAGAAATTATTTGATTCCCTGCCAGATACTGTGCAGCTGTATTTTCTGTGTCCTACTGCTCTCCTGCTCAGACTAAGAGCCCTTTTCCACCTTTGAAATCAATCAGTTTTTATAAGGATACTCACTGGCCTTTGACTTACTGTTAGACCTGCGAACACTTTAATTCATAGAATCTGTCTAAAGCTGGCACCTAAAACTGCATTACTGAAGGTGGCCAGAATTTTTCTAGTGGAATGTATTCTCTTTGAATATGCCATTTTATTAAAATCACAACTTCCCAGGGATTTGGCAAAATTTACTTTTATTGTGTTAAAATATTTTGTTCAATAATTTTAGATTTAAAATACTTTTTATTAGGAAAAAGTCTTACATTTATATTTATATTATAATACAACAACATTTAAAAAATATGAAACATTGGGTTTGACGAAAAGAATCCTCTGAAAATTTTATATTGCAAGAAGTTCCAAATATCACATATAATTCAGATTTTCAAGAAACATCAACTCTGTAATGATAAAACGTCCAGCAAAATGGTAGTATCAGCTTTTTATAGCTCTACTGATTGCACAGGCTGTCTAAGCCAGCACCTCAGCTGTTGTCAGTGGGGAGGAGAGGTTTGAGCTAGACTGCACCAGCAGGAATTTGTCCCAGTGTACTGATTTAGGTAAATGCATGAATAAAAAAAAATAAACTGGTCCAGAGCCAAGATTTAAAAAGTGTACCTGGAAAGTTAGATTCTGAAGTATATAGATAGGCATGTAGTAAATGGCCAGATTTCTAAAAATGCTGAGTAATAAACAACTATTCACTTTAAAATGAGGGCCGATTCAGTGGAAGCTGGTGGGAATTTCCCCCGTTCATTTCCATTGTTTTGCTTAACTATGGCGTTACTTATCTAGTCCTTCTTCTATGGTATGAGGAAGTGCCATCTCTAGGTCAAACACTTCCTCGGCTGTGTATTTGCCATGTATGATCAGATCAAAACTCCATCCAGTCCAGCATGTTGACTCTTACAGTGACCAACAGAAAATGTTTAATGAAAAATATAAGAAAAAGTTCAAGCCTGCAGTGCTATTTTCTGTAATACACACTCCCAGCTTTTAGCTCTCCCAGGATGAAAGCGCATCCTCTTGCAGTGGCATCCAGGATGTGGCACCTGATAGCCGCTGCAGGACCACTCCTCCATGATTTTCTCTAGCACCTTTTGAGCCAGGGGAAGACTCTTGGCTTTGTGACATCCTGTGGACATAAGGTCCACTCTTTACTAGAAACTGTGAAGATGAGACCTCTCTGGTTGGTGGCCACTTTCAGCCAGGTCTGTGGGGACATCGTGTGCAGAGTGGAACAGCTGCCGAGGAAGCCTGCTTACCCATTGCTTCAGTAGAGCACTTTCCCATTATGTTTGTTGACCATTGGAAACTGTATAAAAATAACACTTTTTCAAATCCAGGAAGTACATTGTCCCTTTTTTATATTGAGAGTCTATTCTTTATCTGCTACTTTTTGTTTTTATTCTGGACCAACTGAATGAAACGAGCAGTCGTGACACTGGCAGACTAATTTAAAACCCACCACACAAAATCTTGAAGTGTTTTGCGTTTGCTCTGTAACTGTGTTTTTCTGCCTCTCCTAATAAAATTCAAATGAAGTGGTCTGAAAGTCATTCTAGCATGAGGGACATCTGTCACTTATGATCTAGAAATTCTAATCTTTCCCAGAGCTGATTTATTCACAGGCAGTCAGCCTTTGACACTAAGCTCCCATTGCTTTGCAGGCTCCTGGAGCTCTCAGAATCAAATTGTGTCTTCTGTTTCTGCTAATGCTAATATCCCACCCGTTTGCTTGTCAAAATGTGTTTGGACTTAGATGGTTTTCAAAATGAATTGGATTGGCTGGCTTGACTGCTTCTAGAGACTGTGATGGGGTATAAAAAACAATAGATGACATGACTTTCTTACCTCACTAGCGGTTGTGCATCGGAGAACTTTAATGGCCCAGAATTTTTAATATTTCTTCTTTAAGACAGACCAATGAAAATGTCATTTTTAAAATGTTTTCAGTGATAGGACTGAAGAATAAGTGTAACAATCTAAAGATAAAATACTCCCTTCTTTTTTCCATTAGCTGAAAACCAAAGAAGCTGTTTGGAAATTATTTTGTTGTGTCAAGTGGCTGTTAAAACAATTTGACTCCATGGTGAACTCTCCCCTCTTATGATTTGTATAATTTTTTATGATAAGGAAGATGCTTGCACATGAAAATGTCCATCTTTCTCTATTTGATTGAAAGCTTTTGAATGGGTTTCTAAATTACACTGTGTCATAACCAGAACAAAAAAGCGCATTTCATTAATTTTACATTACATAATGAGAATACTCAGGCACAACTCAGTTTGATTTTCAGGAATGCATTTTTTTCTACCTCTCTCTTCTAGTGACTAAAATTAAGTATTGGTTATTCACAATACATTTTTATCCTTTTCCTCATTTGCTCATGTGAGTTCTTGAGTGACTGTGCTTTTCATGGCATCACAGTCCTCTAATCTGAATAGGTGTGATGTCAAAAAAAAGCCATTTTCCTTGGGATGGTTGAAGTAAAGTAGAAACATTCAGTCACTCTTTATCTTCCTCCCTCCTGTCCTGGCACTTGCAACTGGGCAATGCAGGTAGTCAAGCTAAGGCTTCTTTTCTGTGTCTTGTTGCAGAGGCTGAGGTGGCCTTAGAATCATAGAATCATAGAATCATTAAGGTTGGAAAAGACCTCTAAGATCAAGTAGTCCAACCGTCAACCCAACACTACCATGCCCACTAAACCATGTCCTTAAGCGCCTCATGTACACGTCTTTTAAATACTTCCAGGGTTGGTGACTCAACCAACAAAGAAGGGGAAAAGCCCAAGTGTCTTCCTGTAGGTTGAGTGGGTTTTGTGCATGAGCTCCCACAAGTGCGTGGGTGGCAAGTCAGAGGCTGTGAGAACACCTGGGTGTGCCTCTAAGCATAAACAGTAAATTTACTGCTCTGAGGGGCAGCAAATGCAAGGCCTGGCACTACCTGGGTTGGCAGCTCTCAGTTGTAGGGTCACTTCTACCCAGCAAATGCCAAAACCTCCTGCTAATCCTGCTCCTGGAGCATGCTCCTCGCCTGAGAGCAAGCCTGAGTTGCTCCAGGTTACTTGCAGAGTGGCCCTGCATGGCCAAAGAGCCCAGGGAGTGGAAAGGTAGCTTTCCACTTTTTCCCTCCACCTTAAATTTTGTCTTGAAACTTCAAATTAGGACCATGGTATTCCTTCCTATCTGGTTTTGAGTGTAGCTCAGTAGTTTTGGACCAGTTTTCGACTACTTGGCTTGGGTCCTCCAATCCTATCTCATAAATATCTCGTCTTTTGAGTTTATATTGTAGTTGACAGCATGGATTGACTCTAAATATGTTAATTTACTCATGCTCACTGTGAATGCACCTTTTCGCGGATTCTGCATGCTTTATTTCCATAGAGGCAAAGCTCTGAAGTTCTGAAATTCTCCACGAAATAGGAACTTTGCTGATGTTTTGCTGGGCCATGGGTCCAGGCAGGATAGAAAGCTGACAGAAAATTACTCTGCCTGTGATTTCTACCTGATTTTGACCCTTTTTATATTCTGGGAATGTAGCTTAGTCAGACATCGTAAATTTTGGAGGTCATAAGACTCGAATCAAAAGGAATACTACTATGAAGTAACACCTAGCTTATTTTGCACGTTTCCCCACTAGGAATAATTAGCAGTAGTATGAAAGAGTAAGATAATAGTGATTTGCAAAAGTCAAAACTTACAAAAGTGACCTGCAAAAGCCAGGTGCTGATTTGCTAATACTTAGGTGCAGCGTTGCTATTATCTTTGAGCAGCAATGGCAACCTTAATGGATGCAGACTGGAAAATGGCATGACGTGAGTAAGCTTGACTAGGTCACGTTTTGCTGCCTTTTAGTCTTGGTAAGGATTTGTGATATTTACCCTGCTCTTTTCTCTGGAGTCTTCCAAGGGCGGTGACTGACAGTTTCAATAACAACAGATCACCTATTGCCAGGCAGGCGGTCCATGCCAGCAGTTCTAATCATCGTTTTAGCACGTTTTGCAATGATGAAATGGCGTGTTGAGGAGCCAGGAGTATTCGCTCAGGAAGGATGAGCTTTTCCTTTGCAATTCTTTACACTGCTGAGGGTGGAGTCATCATTCAAGATTACAGCCCAGCCAGGCAGATCAGTGGTTGGACAATTGTGGATTTGCTGCTCTGGCCATATTCCTTCATCACGTGTGGGTTTTTAGGACGTGCTAAGACAGAAATTATCTCAGTAATCAACATGTTAGACATAGGAGTTACATAAAACACAAAAGTACTGCTTAGAGGGAACACAGGGATGTGCCCATGTTCTTCTGTTAAGCCATCACAGGGAAAAAAATTCCAGAGTTTTGTAATGTGCTGTCTTGAGGATTCCTCAAATTTTGTAGTTTGTCTCATTCATTGTTTTTTTGAATATGCCTTTTATAACTGTATATATTCACATTCTCTCCAGCTAAAACTATGATACATTTCCTTTTAAAAAGTATATAACACCCTCCTCGATTCATCATGATTAAAGAAAGTGAAATGAGTTAACCCATAAAATAATATTTATGTTATTTGTTCCTGTCACTAACCTTTGGCTTTTATAAGTGAGGACTTAGAACGAGTATCTAAAAAGAGAATTAAATGTTCTTTTTCCACAGACACCCAAGACAGGCATGAAAGATATTCCTAACACATACTTTTCCTCCTGTGTTGGTTCAAAACAGAATAAACTTGTTCCTGTTTGCAAATTGCAAAAAATAATAAACATTTGGTACTTTGACACCGCAGAAAGAGGTAAACATTTTAAACTTCAGTCCTAGGTGAAGACACATTTAAATATTATTTTGAACATTTTGACCAATGCAGTTTCTATCTGCCTTGTGAGTTTTAGGTATTTTATGATATTTGTTACTCTCTTTCTTTCTTTCTAAGAACTGGAATTGATCTTCTTGTTCACACTGGACAGCAGCTTTTTCTGTAATGATTCTTACTCTACCGTGGGACCACTAGCAGAGAAGAGTCTATGCAACTCTATCAGGAATATAACATTTCATTTTCATTTTCGCATCACCTTTCTTTTTCTTTGAAAATTTAGAGATTGAATACTTTTTACCCTACCTATAGGTTGAAAGATGTTGTGCCTAGAAGGGACTCTTATGAACATACAGTTTGATCTGCGTAAATAAGGATTTTAGCTATTAATTGCTGTGTCTTTCCGACAGCATTTTCGTAGGAATATTCCAGTGCTTTAGTGGATTGCTGTCATGACTGGAGTTGGTAGGGTCTGATTATGTCACGTACTTCAGTCTAGTACTTCCCTTCTCAAACGTTGAACTGGTAGCTTTAAACATGTCTGTTCTCATGAAAATATAGGTCTGTCCTTAAGACAGTACAGATAATATTATTGAAGTGTTTAGAAAAGATGGCTTACATTGACAGGTTACAAAGATAACTGCTTCTGAAAATTCATAAAATAAAAGCTTTGAGCTTAAAAATGTTTGGCATGTGCTGTGTTTGGGAGAATTTGAAGAATAACCCCAAATTTGCAAGCAATCTATTAATAAATACATTTCTTAAGCAGGTATGCTAATGGACAAAGATATTCAAATTGGGGTAACTTCGGAGGCCTTCAGTTGTGGCTGCTGAAGGGCCAATAAGCCTGTCACAAAACAAAAGCAAAGGCATGCTCAATGGCTTGAGGAAGAAAGAAAAAACTGGGCAAACTAACTTTTTCATTCTGTGCGTGATGGGGGTAGGCTCCTCTGCAACACCTCGGCACATTCTGCTGTTTTGGTTCTGTCTGAGAAGGGAAGATCAGTGACACTGGGACATGGGCCCCAGAATAGGCACAAGGTGTGAATCAGGGGACTCAGTTATGTCCCCTCCTTCCACTGATGCCAAGGATCTTTGCCACGTAAATTAATCTTTTAATATTTCCCCCCATAAAGAGTGTTGGATGATTTCAGTCGTCAAGTAGCTTCTCCTTGTCTGCATGACTTCACTTAAAAAGGGATGATATTAAAACTGATCTTATATGATTGAGCACAGCCTGATTTCTTGTATTAGTGTAAAACTTTCATGGGGAATGCCCAGTGAATTCTAAATTAATTATACTTTAAATGTTTCACTTAAATATAAGAGAATTGCAATTTTTTGTAAAACCCTTGGTGCTTTCTGCTTTGTTACCTCAAAGGCATCCAGCAGAGGGAATGTTTGAATGGATTAACAGAGCCTGGGGATAATTCTTGGCTGTGCTTGCTGTGGCTCAGAGTTCTTTGCAGTGCAGGCTTTTGGATGACTCCCCTGTGAAAGTACTTTCTGCCTCCATGGACATTGCACCTGGCAAAAGTCAGACAAAAGGAATGAAGAGATCCCCTGTTCCCAGAGTTCTGTTATGCCAATAAAGGAGAGCTACCAAGAAAAGAACAGAAGCGGTTATATTTATTTCAGCTCCACTGAAACCCAGGGGAAAAAATACCAGTGGTTGGCAAATATTAAAGGAGATACTTCATATTGAAAGAACTTTGATATTTCAGCTTCATTGAATTGTATTTAGTTTTTCATTTTGAAGGAAAAATATGCTGTAAGAATACTGACTACGGCAACGATGTCAGTGCTGTGCAGACAGGCAGTGTTGTTTAATTTTCATGTGAAAGAAGCACAGAACATGTCATTAAAAGGGCATCAAATTTTCTCACTCCTCTCAGTGGACTGCTGATTCAGTCTATTTCCTCTTTGCTCAGGAAGGTTTCAAATTCAGTTATTGGATAACTTCTGTTTTGTGTCTTGAACATTCAGTTTCTGGCATTTGTTCCTGGGAATATGGGGATAAAATAGCTGAGAATATTTTCTGTCAGCCAAAAATGCAGAAACATCTGAGAGGTTTCCTAGCTATGTTCAGCAGCATCAGAGGGTCCTGAAAGGCTTTTGGAGCCATTTTGGGTGATGGGGAACTCCACAGAGAGTTCTGGGGACATGGGAATAACACTGACAAATCCATAAACAGTATTTAAAAATAACTGACTTATTTACTCTGATTCTGTTTTTTCCCAGAGTGTCATATAATCATACATGGGCTCACTGAACACACCAGGGTACTGTACCAGACTAGCAGGACTTGAAGGACCATCATAGCAGCCCACTGCTTGCACTGTCCAGAAATTCCAAATTTTTTTAGCAGAATATTCTGTGAAACAACTGTAGCAATAAAAAAACATTAATTCTGTGAGTATTGGTGTAGTGAGCATGCCTGAGAGTATAAAAGCAAAAAGAAGTGCCAGCGGATGTGGTCAGGATCTCCTGACCCCTAACTGATAACATAAATCAAGTTACAATTCTAAATTAAGTGTATCATCCTGATACTGTGGGACCAAAACCTGGTACCTTTGCTCAGGATAAATAAGATATTACTTCTTGATTTGTCTTACTAGTTATCATCAGCCCAGTTTCAACAGGATTACTTTGGGAGAAGGGTACTTATTTTGAGTAAGAAGAGCAAAATAAAGGCTAATTTGACATTAAATGTAGAAAATAAATTTGGTGATTGCTCCTACAAATGTCTTGAGCATGAAACTCTTTTGGTAACAGAAGCTGTCCATATGGCGTGTTCAGGGAATTAGACTTTTATTTCTAAATAGGAGGCGTTAACTTCGTCAATACTGTATTGCTGTATTTTTTAGTTTAAAAGACAGGCAATCATAAATAATTATTTTTTTTTTAGAAAAAATCCTTTTTCTCTAAAAAATTAATTTATTATTTGACAAACTGTGACTTAAAAATTGTATAAGCTTTATCTTTTTGTATGTGTTAATTTGATTGACATTTTAAGACTTATTTCTATAGTCACTGTAGAAGTAGAGATTCTAGTATTCATTATAGGAAATGTCCACAAAATTACCAATGAATTAATAACAAGAAGTGACTAAGAAATTGTTTCCTACCCATGCCAAAGTACAGCTCTACAAAATTATGAGGTGAAAGAACTGATTTACCACCCCCCTAGGTGTTTATTTCTGGATTTGTTTTCAGCCACAAGTGGCTATTTGTAGGCCAAACCCTAGGCTCCTTTCACTGGCAGGTCTTACAGTGAAGTCAGATGCTGGTCTGAGTAACTGTGGGTAAGAATATAAATTCTGTGTGAAGTCAAGGAGAATTTGATCAGAGAGTGACTGAACTAAGAAAACAGGACAGATCCAAGATTTCGTCTTAAGAAGATTTAATCAAAATAGATATATTAAAATTATTGTTAATATTATCTTAATGCACGTCTCATTTTAAAAAGTCATAATATACAGGGGATTAACCTACAATCTGCCATAGAAGGCAACACCTGAGTGAGGCGTCTGAGATGAAATGACAATACCTTGCAGAAAGTTTCATCTGTTGTTTTTTTTGGGGCACAGATAAAAATGTCCTCTACTATCACCAAAAGCGGTTGGTATTGAAAGGAAGTGTCTATATGGGAGTAGTCTTACTGGGTGAAACTTTGAAAGACATGTTAGCCCGTTGCTCCTGTGTATTGAACTCTGCCAGAAACACAGTGGGCACACAGGTAACTTAAAAATGCCCTGTGGGGTGTTTTGCTGGAAAATGTGGATGAGCTCCACCTCTAAACTGGTCTGGCCTGGCCATCTGTGAGTGAGGAGCCAAGTCACTGCTGCTAGTGCGACATGATGCTGGAGCCATGCTGGTACCAGGGGCTGTTTGGCCGAGCAATGCTGCAGCTTTCCCCGACAGCGGGTCAACAGCCTATGCAATATAAGCAAGAAAGCAACCTCCCAAGGGTCCCTGGGGCATGGAAATTATCTGAAATTCCCCCAGAGCGTGAGTGGCTGGTTAACAGGTAATGACCTTACAAAACTGTTGCTGCCTCCAGGTTGATTATGCTGGGGAAGGGATGTTGTAGAACTTGGTGAGCTCTTGTTTCTCAACTGACAGCTCCATTTCAGAGCTCAGGCTTCTTCGGTATCTCAGCTGAGTGAGGTGAGGACCACTGCTGCATGCCTAAGCCTTGCAGCAGTGCTGTTGCTTTTTGAAATTGTTATATAAATGCTTTTGTTCAATTCAGCCGGTCACAACCTTGTTGCAGCTGAGCATCACTGAGGCAAATCAGTCATATTCTGTATTAGCAAACAGCTAACACTACTTTCTCTCAAAAGAAGGGGCTGTGATGGAGAATAAATATATGTGTTTAAATAATATTATAAATGAACTGTATCAATCAGTAAATGAGCTGATTATATGCAAAGCAAACAGCACGTCTTGTTCCCCTGAAGGGATGCTGTGCCCTCTCTCTCAATCATTTTCATGCCCTCCTCTCCTGCATGACCACCTCTCTAAACCTGACTCTTCACTTGCTGTCTGCTCTCCATGTCTGGTCCGCTGCTACCCCATTCCTAGGTCCACAGCTGGAGTGTGGGGGTCACACCACATTATCACTGACCGTGTGTGGACTAGTGATCTGAGCACTGCCAGGAAACATTTGGAGGCTCTGCAAAGCAATTGTTTGTACTCTTACATGGTGAGATGCTCCTTGGCATGATTTTGGCTAGTACCAGTTAGTAATCTCCCAAATATTTTCTGGCCCAGAGTCAAGAGTTTCCCAGGGGGAATCTGGATGTGACCGCTCTGTTTGGGAGGATGAAGCACGTCAGTCGTGTGGACCCACACCATTCCTTGCCTGTTGGTCACCACGCCAGAGGACGGTCCTGCATGTTTTTACTTTATTTACAGAGTTCAGAGTGCAGGAGTTCCTGCAGAAGCAGGAGATGGTCACCCGAGAAGACCATGATCTGCAGCCCCCACTGTGCTCCTGCAGATGCAATAAGGCAACCTGCCCTTGTGCAGGCAGGGGTGCCTTTTCCACATGCCTGCCTCCCTGCAGGCATGCTGCTCTGTGCCCCTGGCAGTGGACCTGCTGGGCACAACTGATACAGTCAGTTACTGTCTCTCCTAGACATCACTTTTAGCTACCACACGGGTGACTTGTTCTTGCTGCTTTTCATATTCTAACCCCTTTCTTCCCAAACCATCTGTGCCGATTGCCTGGGATAGAGATAATTTCCTTCATAGTAGCTAGTGTGGGTCTATGTTTTGGATTTGAGCTGGAAACAGTGTTGATAACACAGGGATGTTTTCGTTACTGCTGAGCAGTGCTTACACAGAGTCAAGGCCTTTTCTGCTCCTCACCCCACCCCATCAGCGAGTAGGCTGGGGGTGCACAAGAAACTGGGAGGGGACACAGCTGGGACAGCTGACCCCAACTGACCAAAGGGATATTCCACACCATATGGCGTCATGCTCAGCATATAAAGCTGGGTGAAGAAGAAGGAAGGGGGGGATGTTTGGAGAGATGGCGTTTGTCTTCCCAAGTCACCGTTATGTGTGATGGAGCCCTGCTTTCCTGGAGATGGCTGAACACCTGCCTGCCGATGGGCAGTAGTGAATGAATTCCTTGTTTTGCTTTGCTTGTGTGTGCGGTTTTTGCTTTACCTATTAAACTGTCTTTATCTCAACCCATGGGTTTTCTCACTTTTATGCTTCCAATTCTCTCCCCCATCCCACCAGGAGGGAGGGAGTGAGCGGCTGTGTGGGGCTTAGTTGTTGGCTGGGGTTAAACCACGACACCATCCCACCTTGCTGCCTATGCTGCAGCTAGGCAGTGCTGGTTCTCATCCAGAGTTACAGCTCTATATTATGCTCTATAGCACCATTTTCTCATCAGAGTACTATGTTTCTTCAAAAAAAAAAAGTTTTAAAAGCACATAAAATGTTGTTTGTTTGTGGGCTTGTGTCCTGTTTTGGATCCAATACCTGATTACTTTTCTCTAAGTCAGCAGTAAATTATTTGTGACATTCTCCAGGATTTGATTTGATCAATTAGTCTCTGACAATCTATGTGCTGGAAACAATATCTAAGATAAGTTTTTCAGTTTGAAATTGTGATCTGAAGGTGAGATCCTTAATGTGAATGCAAGTGGACATGATGTTATGTGGGAGAGGGCCAAACAGTCCTCCAGCTAAGGTCCCTGTGTATCTTTTCTATTTGCCTTTATTACTTATAGTTAAGCATTACCCAGAAGGGTCTATAGTTCATGCCTGTATGTAGGTGTGTAGGATGACATAGTCTCTGCATCGGATTGCTCAGATTCTAAGCAGACGGGTACTATATAGGAAAAAATACAAGAGCATCCTAATATATCATGGTTGAACAGATATATGTTCAGTTTGCAGTTTAAGCTCAGTTTGCTACGATCCTATATATAACATAGCCATTTATGATTAAATTTATGACATATGCTTTGTTACTCTTATCTTGTTTTAGTGAATGCCACTGTCCTTACTTTCCTAGTAATTTCTACCTGATTTTGTCCGTAAGAGAAACTTCCAGAACTTATGCCTGAGCCACCTTGCTCCCTCCTGGTGCTTACCTCTATACTGAAGAGCCCATAAAATGTAGGTCCTCTGGACTTGTAGTTTAATGCCTTTAGCAAGGATGTGGCACAAATGCAAGGAACGTAAGCACAAGAATTTCTCAAGAGAAGGACTTTTCTTTCTAATATCACTTAATGACTACTGGATGTTTTTGAACAAAATATTCTGGGACATGTTCCTCTCTCTTTGTCTGACCACCTTCTAATCCCTTTATCTATAACCACCTTCAATTTATCTGTGTTTCATGAGCAGTTCGGAGTGAGGGGAGTCCTCCTCCCCCCTCTGTGGGCAAGGCTGTCTTGTGCCATGTGCTTCTCCTTGAACAAAGCACACCCCTTCAGGGTCTCCAGGTCCTTGTCCGGTGAACCCACTGAGAAGCCTCAACCTTTTAGCTGTGTTAACCCTGGTATGTGAAAACAATTGTGGCAGTGAGTCATGCAAATTAATGGACACACCACTGCAAAGAATAGTCTTCACAGTAGTGGTTACTTAGGAGGCTTCTTCAAGCAGACGCATGGGTACTTTCCTACTTAGAGTCCTTTTCTGGAAGGAGACTTTATTGTAACACTTTTCCTGGCTACGCAATATTCCAACTTACGTCAGAAATAGGTAGCTGCCAGATTAGAGATGGCCTTATGCTTCCCTCTGTTAATTGCTTTCTACAGTGAGTTATACAGCAAGCGTTAGTGGTTGCTGTTCAAACAGAGCTTTTGCACATGACTGGGGAAGCAGAAGGATTACATGCGGAGGAAAAACAGATTCCATTTTCTAAGAAGCTGAAGAGTTATTAACATTTTTAGCGTATATGCATGTGTTTGTGAATTGCGTGTGCTGAAGTGAAAATTGTACAGATGATCAGTATTTGATAAAGGGTTATGGAATTAAAGAGAGAGTTTCTGATCCCTGTGTAGATTAAAAAGCATGACGCTTACTTCTTTGAAAGAAGTGCTGCATGAATCATAAAAAATGCCTTGGGAGTGTAAGCTTAACAGATCTTTCCCTCTGTAATTCTTCAAGCATTTGTATTTGTAGGTAGTAATCTACCTAAGGCTGCCCAGTGCTTTCCTACTTGAGTTAGAGAAAATGAACAGAAATTCACAACAGAACATTCTGCTGAGCAGGACTAATATCCCACATCAGGTTATAAAGGACTTGAGTAAACCTGTCTTCCCTTTAGCAGAAGTAAGACTGAGAAATGAGTTTAATTTGTAGGTTTATTCCCTTTGAAGAAATGTATCAGTAAAGGATATTTGTCAGTCTGCTACTGCAGATCTGTGAGAAGACCCTAATAATATAATTCTCTGTTCTTGTTCACGAAAATGATCTAGATTTAAAATAACCTCTCCCGAAGGAGTGGGAGGGGAAGGATTGTGTTAAACTGGGATCAGAAACATCCTGAAAAGTTTACCTGAGTGCCCTTGTTACCGGGACCCATTTACTGTGAATATGTTTGTTACAGACATATTTTTGTAAAACACTGGGATTTGGGAAGAGCTAAAAAGCTATTGGAAACAAATAAGTTCTTATATAGACAAACAAGAGCCTGAGATAGCCAGACAGAGTCTTGTACTTGACACTGCACTTGCACGAGAGCTTGGTGCACAACTGTTTAACTAACACTGATCTTCGTTGGAAGAGAAGTTCTAAATTCAACAGGATTTGTGCAAATTACTATAAAAGAGGCAGGATTTTAGCTAAGGTGAAAACAGACAAAAATGTATTCCTTCAAGTAGCCTATTGCTGGAATGGCAGAAGCACCATACTGTAAAACTAAAATCCAATTGTAATTCAGAAAGTCTGATTTTCTGTTATCTTGCATTTTGTTCAAGAGAGAAAGAGCAGTTATATGGTAGCCCTTCTTATCCACTTTGCCCAGGAGTCTGAAAAGAAGAGGTGAAGAAATATCTTTTTACTTATGCAATGTCATGCTGTTGATAATCTACCAATGTACCTACTTTTAAGAGTACCAGGTTGCTTGATTTTCTTTTTTATTTCTCATTGAAGGGTTTTCATTTTCTACTTTGAAGATTTCTGCTAAGTACATAGGAACACATGAATAAAGTCATCAGTATATATTTTGATTATACCACTGTTGATATTTGGAAATTCAGAATTTTCTTACTTCTGAATTTATTATTAATATTAATAATATAATATTTTAAAATTATCTCTTAATTGATCTAAAATATGGCACATAGCCATATTTTATGCTTTTAGAAAAGCATAATATCTGTAATCATTGTTTATACTGTGCTATTTAGGTAATGTGTACATGATAACACAGTTCACCTTCTGTAGTTATTCTGATAATACATGGACAAACTGCACACTGGACAGTGAGACCATATATATAATTATTTACATATGCTTGTATTAGGAAGAGCACTGATAAATGAAGAATAAACATAGATTTTAGGAGTTCACATTGCAAGGGTGTGTAGTGTACCTGTGTCCTGTTAGACATTTGAAAAATTATTTCAAGTGTTTGCCTGTCACTGTCAAATGAAACAGTTCCTTTCTCTGAATCCATCTTGCTAAGTAAAACCTTATTTATTTGCTATACATTTAGAACATGAAAAGCAATTTGAGATACACTGCATTAGAAGTGTCCTTTAGATGAAAGAAGATATTACCTCCCAGTAATTTAGATTTTTGTTCAGGACAGTAGGCCTTGGAGGAAGCACCCTTGAAGTGTAGAATTGCACATTACCTGGCAAATGAGACTGGTTTGTAATGCTATTATTATTGGCTGGCAAATTTCCCTAATGCTTTTACTAGATAGTTTTAATTAGAGATTTAAAATGTTTTTTTTTTGAAAATACAAGTCTCTTGAGTCATATGTATTCCATTTAGTGTGTGACTTTCTTGTAAAATGAAGTGTTCAAAATCTTCATAGAGTTATGCGTAAATCAGTAAGAGGTTGTATATATTGGACACTGCACAGTACTAAGTAGAGTAGAGCTATTCTGACTCTATCTTCAAATCTAAACCAAGATATAAACAAATGTTGTTTGTATGAAAAGCAAGTCCGGAATCCTTTTTATACATCTGAGCAGCAATCCTGCCATCTTCTGAACGAGGGCTGGTGAGAGAAGAGCTCTAGCCCTTTGGGCCCACCCGTGCAGCTCAGCCCCCAGGCTCCTCTGGGCGATGCCTGTCCTGTAAGGCAGCAGTTGTTGAGATTTCAGTGATACTTCAGTGTGCATGGCTACAGGCACCTGCTAGTGCACCACAAATTAGAAAGCTGAGGCTTTTGAATGTGACAGGTTTTATTTTTCGCTTCCTTACATCCGTATTACAGGTCTGCCACAAGCTGCCTCATTGTGCTATGTATCTTAGAAGTTTCCCTGACTCTTTAAGTAAAAAATTAATTGATGCTGTAAGTAGGAAGGGAAAAAGAAACAGAGAAAAATTATTTTAAAAGCACAAAGTTTTTCTCATATAACTTGATGGCTGGAGTGAAGTTACAACATTTGACATTTTATGTGTTTTTTCAGTTATGATGTGACTGTCCAAATATTATTTGTTTATTAATGGCCTCTTTCACAGGGAAGATAAACTATAGTAACAAATATGTTACTGGGGTTCAAGCAAGTTTATGTGTTTGGCCATTTCAGATATCCAATAAGAACAAAATGTTTTCTTTGTTTTGGTATGAAATTGGTGGCTAAATACAACATCACACGATAAGCCATGCTATGTGTTGACATCAGGCCAAACCAGCAGTCGTGATACCATTTTCACAGTTGAAACCATTTATAGTTTGTTCTCAGATCCAGTCAACAAAGAACTGAATCCATCCGCTGGTACAATAGAAAGCCCTTCCAGCAAAAAACCCTTAAGAATCTAAGAAAAGATTATCATTTTAAACCCAGTAAGATTTATATTTTTCTTTAAACGTCTGTAAGACTTAATGAAAAATATGTATCAGAACCACCCCTGCCCCATTGTCAGACAATGCTAGAACCAGGAAGCACAAGTGTAAGGTGGTGACACGTAAAGCGCCTCAGCCAAAGACAGACACGGCAATGGCAGAATACATTTTGAACAGTAAGTGTGGCAGTGGCGGCTGTCCAGAGTCAGTCATTCTTTAGCGCTGAATCTGTCAAAAGGCAATAGAAAACTAAATAAAAATGTATCATAAAATTGTATCTAATGTTTTTGAAATCCAAGGCAGAAACAAACATTTGCAGGTTTGTCTGCAAGAGCAAAGCCTTTAAAACCAGAAATGGCATCTGAAATCATGGTCAGTATAGCAGTGTGCTATGCTGTGCTCTTGCTCTCGGGTAAGGCACTGAATATGTGGAGTGGCAGACACATAAGTGCATCTTTTTTGGTCCCTTTTGACAGTTAGTAATCCACAAGATTTACCCAGTCTAGATTTACCACTTCTGCAGTATAAAACTATTATCTTAACCCATGCTTAGATTGTCTGGATCTTACAATTTTCTTACAATATCATATCTTTTGATGAGGATGAAGAAGGTGAGGAAGCAGAAATAACTTATTGCTTATGGATTAAGATAGCTCAGCTTTCAGTTTGAGCTGAGGATGCAACAGGTGTGGGCTAATTCCAGCTCCTTCCAGGCTTTATGGGAAGGCATCTGCTGAGATATAGCCCCTATCAGCTCCTCCTCAGGTGAGTCTGTGGTGTTCTCACAGTGAAGTTGAGTCTTAGAGGCACAAAATTGAATTCTGCTTATAGCTATTACCAGGGTAAGTCTGAAGTGCTGGAACTGAAGTCTCTCCTTTAATTCTTTGTTCGAGTGGAATTGCTTTAATGAAATAAAGAATATTTGTGAATGATAATTAATAACTGCATGGAGCATGATCCATTTCGGAGAGAGTACAAAGGAACAAATGGAATTTAACATAAAAGTCTTTAACATAAAAGTTCATATTTGACAGAGAAAAAAAGAAACTTAATATGGACTTTATATTGTTTGAGGCAGGATCATCTTTTTTCTCTGTTATATAGCACAACAAAGTACCAGTCTAATTAATTAGTTTTCTAGGCACACTAAAGCATTAAAAATGATAAACTTGATGAATGAAACCACATCTCTACCAGAATCAAGGAAGGTATCATCCATGGACTTTGTTTTTCAGAATTTCCATCCTCATACCAAAATTTATAAATACTAGCAATGCAAGCTGTTTCTTGACTGCTGGTATCAGGAAGCAGCATTCCGGGGTGCTGAGTGAAGCACCTCTCATTGGGGATGCCCACAACAGTGGTGCTACTCTGCTGAAGGCACCCATTCTGGTTTCATTTTACCACACATGCACCTGCATTTGAATCTGTTTTCAGAAGAGTATTTATGACCCCTTCATGCCCTCATCTCAGGAGCTCTACAGCCTGGCAACATTTTAAAAAATGTCTCATTTTTCCTGCTCATCCCTTCACATTTTCAGGGTACTACCTTGCTCTTAGTAATATCAGTTGATGTAGTAAGTGTTTTCCCTCTCTTCTTTCCAGGATGTAAAACACTCAGCAACTTTTCCATGGAAATCTTTATGATTTAAATTGTATGTGATGTTTTAGTAATGTCACTATATTTCTCTTTTTAAGGGGAAAAACCAGCTTTTTTAAAAACTCAGAACTAATAATACTTCCTTTTCAAATCTGGAGTTTTGGTTTAGAGTCTCTCTGCAGCAAATTAGAGACTGATGGGACACATTAGAGACATTACTACTTTTCAGATCAGCTCTGTCTAGTAAAATAGACATTAGTCCCATTTGTACTTAACAAAGAAGTAATTTGGAAAGAGTAAATTAGTTCCTTACAGCTATCAGGTGAGTAAGTAACATATCTAAAAGATTGCAGCACTATGTTCAGTTCATTTCTTCATCCTTTTGACTGCATTCAACTATTTTAGTACTTTTATTTAGTCTGCCTGTTACACCAATATGTAATTTACTCCTCCAATGTTCTAGATATTTTCACTTTCAATTTCATCCTCTGTAACAATACTTTCTGTTTCTTCTGACTTTGCTAAAATGAATTTTTCATTTTGTGTTGACTGTTTTTCATCATAATCCCAGTAATAGTGCATATTTTTAGGACCCTAAAGGGTGCAATTTCCTGCGATTGCCGACAACTTTTTCATAAAATGATCATTTTAAATCGGTTAGATTTTATTTTGCCACCAGTTCTCCTATTTGCAAGACTTTCCCAATACTTTACTCCCCTAATGGTTGGAGACATTCTCTTATTTCCTGTTTAAATGTATTTGGTGTTAGCTTGTGTGAATTTATTGTTGTGCAGAAAGTGTTGAAGGTACTCCTTACAAGCCACAGTAATCTAGGTCCTGATGGTTAGGGAACTCTCTTTATGAGATATGAAGTATGAATGGCCATGCCCTAGGCAGAGGAAGAGTTCATTAATGTAAAAGACTGTAAGATGACATATGAGACCAATGGGAATGGTCGTTTTTTTTTCTCCTTTTCTGTTTAATTATAACTTAGCCTATACCCATTAAGCATATTGAAAGCACAAAGCTTTCAGATGACGTACGGAAGCTGAGGTTCACTGCATGAGTTTGCTTTTCTAGATGCTTTTCTTTAAGTGTGTGACTGCTACTGCTGTGTTCTTTAAAAGTTATATTCCGTGCATAGGTTTTTTTATTAATAGGAATTAGCTTAAACATTTTGCCGTGACATTTTAAGTCTATGAGATTCAGGGTAGCTCAGAACCAAAAAGATTTGATTTGACCTTCTGTACATATGCTGAAAATCCCAGTTTGGATTTGTGATATAATTATCCAAAAAATTGAAGGATCGGAATAGACCCATTTTCAAAACCAAATAATAATGACAATAAATCTTTGTGAATAAAACTAATTCCATATTTACATTCTGAAGAACAAGTTTTTGATTTTATGTTTATTTTATACCAGAATGACTCTGCATATATTGGAGCAATTACTCTGGTTTACATAAGATGTATATAATACTAAGATCAAGCCTTTAATATGGGTCCTACTGCTGTCTCAGAAAATATTGCTGACTTATACTCACATAACTTTTGTTTTGATGTTTCCAAGGAAACATAGCTTGCTTCCACTGCCAGTTGGTTTCACCATGTGTGGAAGATATGTATTTTTTCTCATTGTGTAGTCCTCTGGCTTGCTTTAAAATTTCCTTCTGTGATGACTGCATATTTCACTCTGCATCTGCAGTGTCTTTGCATTAAATTGAACCACGCTTTCATTCTAATCTTGATTTACCCATGTATCAGGCACCACACAGATTCAGCTGTCTTCCAGTCATAGTACATTGTAGCTGATTTTACATTTCAGGTTTTTGTTACTGGTTTGTTTTTTTTTTTTCCCCCTAAATGCTTCCATCACTCAGGCTCTTTTGCTCCTACACGCTTCTGCAAAATGGTTCCTATGGTGACACTGCTAAATATCTTTCTGTGTGCCTTGAATTGCCCTCTGTCATCTTTGCCTTCAGAAGAAAAGGTGGTATCATGACATCCCATCCACACTGCTTTTATAATAAGGGTAAACCAACTTTTTTGGTATATATTTGTTATACAGAGCATTTTCAGTACATTTTTTACTTATAGAGGGTCTTAATTAAATAGCAGTATGCATGAATTTTCAATTCTTGTTCAGTTTCTGTTGCTCTGCCCATATTTCTTCACCTCTGTAGAACTTGTTTTCATAACTGCTCTCTGCCTGCAACGCCTGACACTTCTAATGCAAAGGGCACCCTCTAGAAGATGGCCATGCTCTTGACTTTTAAAGTGCTTTCAAGGCTTTATTACAATTTGAGTAAATGGCTCCATGTTTGTGAGTGTTGCACGCATGCATATTTATGTTACTTTAGAGACCATAGTAAAAAGGTACAAGGATCATCTACATGATATCATGAATCAGCTTCATGAAAATGTTTCCATAAGGCAGCCAGTATTATTTATAAGGCATGCACTATGCCAGCCTAACAGTTCACCTGCATACTCTTACTCTTTGGGAAATGTAAAGTAGTTTGGACAGCTTTTACTGAGTGTGATAACGCAGTATCATTGCAAGGTAAAACATGTGGCTGGAAAGCTGCCCGGAGGAAAAGGACCTGGGGGTGTTGATTGACAGCCGGCTGAACATGAGCCGGCAGTGTGCTCAGGTGGCCAAGAAGGCCAACGGCATCCTGGCCTGTATCAGAAATAGTGTGGCCAGCAGGAGCAGGGAGGTGATCGTGCCCCTGTACTCGGCACTGGTGAGGCCGCACCTCGAATACTGTGTTCAGTTTTGGGCCCCTCACTACAAGAAGGACATTGAGGTGCTGGAGCGTGTCCAGAGAAGGGCAACGAAGCTGGTGAAGGGCCTGGAGCACAAGCCTTATGAGGAGCGGCTGAGGGAACTGGGGTTGTGTAGCCTGGAGAAGAGGAGGCTGAGGGGAGACCTCATCGCGCTCTACAACTACCTGAAGGGAGGTTGTAGCAAGGTGGGTGTTGGTCTCTTCTGCCAAGTAACAAGCGATAGGATGAGAGGAAATGGCCTCAAGTTGCGCCAAGGGAGGTTTAGATTGGACATTAGGAGAAATTTCTTTACTGAAAGAGTGTTCAGGCCTTGGAACAGGCTGCCCAGGGAAGTGGTGGAGTCACCATTCCCTGGAAGTATTTAAAAGACGTGTAGATGAGGTGCTTAGGGACATGGTGTAGTGGTCATGGTGGTGTTGGGTTGATGGTTGGACTCGGTGATCTTAGAGGTCTTTTCCAACCTTAATGATTCTATGATTCTATGTCCTGCAGCGTAGGTTATGGCATGTCAGCTGCTTTCTTCGTGGTAATTTTTTACTATAATACTACATACTATACTATTTTATACTGACTTGCCTCCAAATCTGATATTTCTGTGACTTCATATGCATTTTAAAAGAGAGAATGAATATTCCTCCAGCAGGATAATAACATGTCAGTTTTGTGTACCTATAGCTTGTTAAATACCAACGTGCCATAGCGCTGTGAAGTATTCCAGACTACATTGGTTTCTCACATGGAAAAGTTAATCTTTGCTGTATTTATACCAATTAGAGATTTTCTATTTTCTTTTCACTTGTTCTTTTCAAAGCAAAATTTTTTGGCAAGGTCTTCTTTATTTAGCCATCTTTTGTACACGATTTCTATTGAAGATGTATTGTGGTGCTAATAGCATTGCATATGTAAATCATTATTCCTATTGACTCCTGCATAACAGTTTTGGAATAGTTTAAGTGCAGCACAGTTAACTTTTCAGTGAAAATTCTGTCTTGATTTGCAATTGAGAGGGATTTTTTTCGGGGGGGGTGTGTGTGTGTTGAAATTCAATACAGTAGATGAAATATGGAGAAAAATCTTAAAAGTAATGTGCAGATCATGCAGTATAGAAACGAGTGATTAAATTGTGTTCTAGTTGGAAGAAGAGGCTCTGCATGAATACTACTTTGGGAGTTTTGAACTGCTAGTGAAAAGGTGACTTGCTATCTCACTACATAATTGCCACTTTTGCAATTAATGTAAGGCTGATATTTTCTATTATTTCTGTGGTTCAGGAATGAGAATTTAGTACAAAGAGGCACATTGTCGATCTGTAACATAGGGAAAATCTTCTCCAAAAATACAGGGGAGTTGTCAAAATTCTCAAAGACTGTTATTGATTTGGTGTTTTCAGCTGTATCTTTGCTGTAAATAAAGTCTATTAACCTAACTTCTGTGAAAATTGGAATCAAAAGCTTGGAAGTAACATAGGTCCTTTCTACATCTTCAGTAATACTCTTAACAGGTCTTCATTTTTAACTTTATACTGCTAGGAAGTCTTGCATATTTTTGCCTATAAAAGTTATCAATAAATGACTCTGGTCTGGAGTGCTTTTGTCTGTGATATGATAGAAATTTGAAAGCTAGAGCTTTGCATTGTTAACTACCAAAAATAAAAATATTATTTGTATATTTTAAGAACAATAGCTTGTTGTTGAGCAAATCCAAGATAACTATGCTCCCTAAAAGTTAGAAATATGCCTAAAAATATCTCCTTGGGAAAAGGTAGATTTTATCTTATCTGCATACTGATAAAAGAGATTCTGGTTTTGCCTCTTTTTTTTTTGTTCGGAAAGGTGGGTAGTGATGGTGCAAGATGAGCCATCTCCTCACACTCACTTCCTGTGTTTTTATCCAGCGGTGCATGTAGTACTCCAGATCTGGAATTGCAGGAAAATGTCTGTTCAGCCCTGGACTGTAGCACACACAGAGCATATATCTGCTGAAATCTGCTACCAGCTGTCTGATAAACACATTTTTAAAGGGTCTCTGCATTTGTTAATTTGAACAATTGGACAATGGAGTTGACAGAATGGCATAACCACATGCCTGATACAGATGCTAAATTTCAAATGCGTGCTCTTAGGCACCAAAGTACTAGAAATCACCAATGTAAGAGTTGTTATTTCCTACTTTATTAGGATTTATTTGCTTTAGCCATGGGGACTTTTTATTTGTTTGGTGTTTTTTTAAATGGCCCCAAACCCTTTTGGTGCAAATTCTCTAATGCCATGACAGCCTGAGGGAAACACTGGAAATGGAAAATTTCAGCCTGAATGGTTCAAATATGACACAGTTATGAGCAATGGAAAATGAGATCTGTTAATGGGAAATGTTCGTCATCTTTAGTAGTAAGAGAGGCTTGTAATATTGCTTATGATGCAGACAGAACAGCTTTTAGTCACAGCGGTTTTTAACTTTCTCAGGATGTGAAGGGTAATGCAACTGAAATGTTTAGATGGTATTGGCTTATGGCAGTGAACAGTTCTTTACAGGTGTAATTAATAAAGTAGATTATGGCCTTTGCCATCTGCTTAAGTTATGTTTATGAGAAAAATGCTTTCCCCACAGTGCAGGGACACAGAAAATTATGTGTTGATAGCTCAATTACATTTGAACATTCATACTTAAAATTCTTCATTTAAAAAAAAAAGGCACCAACAAAACAGCATATGTGTGTATATGTAGTGTATTCACTGGAATGCCTTAATTCGCTGAAGATATTCAGTAAGCTGCATACCTGAGCCTGTGGTGGCTTTGTCAGTGCTTCTGACCTTAGGTTAAAATGTCTGTCTGGGGTAGGAAAGATGGTTTAGAAGGTGATACTGAGGAGAAAAGAAGGCAAAAAACTTAAGGCCAAAGGTGATGACTCTGACCCTATTGCTCTCTTCCTGTGGCATTGCTGTTTTTAGGAAAGACCCAAGAGCCAGAGGTGGTAAGTCTTGTTGTCTAATGCTAAGCGATGTTATGGGGTACCTAGTGTGAGGCGGGATGCCCGTTCTCCAGGCCTCTCTGAATTATGCAGCTATCACACCGGTGTCTGCGGTTGTGAGGTCTAGATTCCTGACAGTCCTTTCCAGTCCGAGGTTCCTGGGATTCCTCCCCTCCCAATGAGGGTAATGCCAAAGTTGTCTTAAATCTGTCTTCTAACTACCAAGAAGATGTCTGAAGATGTCTGAGTTATTGGAACATGAAGATTACCAGGCATTTGTATTTTCAGGTTGCATTACCCATTTTTCAGGGGAATATACCGGTCCGAAGAAAAGCAAGAGGTGTATTTCTGAGTCATTTGTCTGTACCATATGACTGATGGATTTAATCCAGGATCTTGTCTCTCTCTGTGACTGGCAGAATATAACTGGAGGCAGTTAAAAGGTAGAATTCACACTAACATATTTCATGGGAAATTTTTTTCCAACTTTCTATCTAGCGTGAGGTGTGAAGGCTATCTTTTATGGATTAACTTTGGATGTTTTCATTATCCATATAAAGGACTAAATGTTTTCTATCTCTTGCTAAATCCTTGGCCTGGATGATTCTTTTCAGTAGTTGAGCAGGCTTATTTTTCAGTGTTAAATAAAAAGAATATTCCCTCTCCTGCTTTTAATTCTCTTTCTTTTTGCATTGAATGTTGCCTTCCTCCTTCATTATGAGAGAGGATCATTAAACCTACTTACAAGCTCAATACGTTTAATGTCTATAGTACAGATCCCCTCCAGCCTTTCTGGCTTCTTACTTTATAGCCGTTAACTATAAGTTTTGCCATCTCAATATCACTCTGGGGTTTTTGGTGGTTTTTCTTAGATCATTAAGGAAGAACCAAATGCAATTCCTTTAAATATCCTCCTCTTAACAACCTTCCTTTGAAAAACTGATCACTCTCTGTTCTCTATTTCTTCCTTTATCCTACTTCTGATCTGACAGAATATTATCCTATCCAACAGCTATATTTCCTTATTATCTTCTTATGAAAAACTTTGCCAAGGGCTTTCTAAATGTTATACATGCTCTCGCCTTTTGCTGAGTGTTCCTTTCAAAAGGATTCCATTTTCCTTTGGAAGAGTAGTCCTATTTACTTTCTAGTATGCCTCCCAAGGTGTGCAGTATTTCTATTTCAATCACTCCATTATGAATGAACTGGTTAGAACTGTGAAAATGTTCTACTCACCTACAATTCATATGGTCAAACATGAAGCTTTTTAGCTGACTGAGCTGCTAACAAAAAAGGAGAAAAAAAATTGCAATGTCATCTTGAACTCAGCTGAAAGTTGGTATCCTAAAAGCTTACGGACCCACTGACTGGGGAGCTGCCCAGGCTGCTGGCTGTGGCTATTTAATTACCCATTTTTTTCCAGTACCAGCTCTTCTGACATATCTTTCTCAGACTGTGCCTCTTTAATCAGAGCTTCTTAGCATCCTTTGTGTGAAGAAAATTACTACAAAGAGATCATCTCACCTCCCTGAAAATGTCCTTACTCTCCTTGGTGAAGAGTTTTATATGTTTTACACCACATGCTGGTGTGGTAGACCTATGAATTCATTGCTCCTTCCACAAATAGAAGTGTGAGAGGATGAAGAAACTCACCTGGGTGATTTGGAAAGCTTCCTACCATCTGGTGTGGGCATACCTGGCTGTTGGTATGATGGTGGCAAGAACCCTTATCATGTCTGAGCTTGCCTGGGTCTCCTGTGGGGCTGCAGCAGGTGGAGCTGACGTGCAGCATGTGTTCAAAAATCTAACTGCTTCAAAAATGGCAATTCTTACGTTTAGGAAAATGAACTATATGATGCGATTGTCTCCAGCAGCAGGGAACTGGGCAAAATTAAGTGGCAGATCCTTAATGACCTGTGAAGCAAACTAATGAAAGGGACTGAAAAGTGCACACAAAATGCCATGAGCATTTTATATCCACTCTGCCTTAGTGAAATGCACAGTGAGAATTAGACTGTCTTGGTTTAACTCTGAGTCTTCATAACCATGCAAAAAAGCATACGAGACTGATGATGAGTTATAACTTCTGTTCTATAAATAAATTTTTAAAAACTTAGATAGATTACTATTACGAAAAAATAAACCTTTATGTGATCCGGAAAAAATACTCTGCTATGTCTCAACCTAATGCCTTGCCAAAGGGCTGAAATATTAAACTGAATAACAGTTTTATAATGGACTTCATTATAATTCAGGAATTGCAGAGCTAGCTGGCTTTGAGGAGATAATACCAACTACTTTTATTATCTGCAACCATAGAACATGGTGTGACAAATTGATACTCAGGTAGGGACCAAAACCCACATGCTGTATGGCAATACAACTGCATTTTCAGAAGTTGTTGAGTTAAGATATGTAATAGGACTTGTACTCCTAAACAATTCAGATGGTTTTGAAAATCCTACCTGTAGTCTATGTTGTAAAACAAATAGAAATCTGTGATCACAGAAATGAGTTATTTTCTGAAGCAGTTACATATTTGTGCTAGATAAGCAGCACTTGCTAATGGCAACTGAACATGATTATTTGACAAACAGAAATGATGCAGGACCTGATCCTCCACTGCTGCAGATCACTTATGGACATTCAAACCTGGGTAAAGTGACATTTAGTCTGTCAGGAGTGTGCTGCATTCATTTAGCATTTGAATGAGATGACTGCTTGTGTTTCTAGGCAAGGAGGAATTGGGGTCATGACAATTTCATAGCTGATTTCCAAGTTTAGCTTTAGGTACATATGCTAGCAGGTTGGCATAAATTTAAGCTGGCATAACTCAGGAGCCCTAAACTGCATGCCAAAAAGGGCATGTCAAACAGATTGGTGCACATGAAATTAGCTTCCAAGATTATTCATGAATTTTACTTTATATAAACATTGGATTAGAAACAGACCCAGACATGAGAGATGACTGTATCTACACTAGCAAGCATTGTGGAGCACTAGGAAGAGACCTGGGGGGCAAAACAGTAACTGTTGAGTACTCAGCTCCTACATTATTTGTATTTCTGTGGGTTTTACTGTGGACAGGCTCTAGTCTGGTCCTGTGGGCTGGCTGCCCTTTGGAACACGGAGTTCAACAGGGAAGCTCCTGGAGAGCACTTTGCTCTCTAAGGCTGCTCTGCCAGGCTTTGCTTCTGAAGTGCGATCCCGATGCACATCTCATCTGAATCTACTATTTTACTTAAACAATTAAATGATTCAATTTAATTGTTTAAGTGATTCAGTGATTTCACAGGATTCAATCATTTTGCTCTTAATTATTGTGCTATGATCTGTATGAACCTTTCATTCTTTTCTGTGCAGGCTCCAATGCCAATGTGAAAGGTGCAGGAAGTCAGTTCAAATGAACCCTGATCTTAATCAAGTACTGCTACCCATCAGTAGACCGCTTAGATTTAAGTGCATTCTTGAAGCTTGGCATATGCTTAAATGGATCTCTGAAAAAGGATGAATTGTCATGAATGCACCAAAACTCAAGGATTTGACCACGGATATTATTTCCTCTCCAAAGATATATTTGGTACAGAAAGAAGGTGTGTTGGCTCTTTTATCAACTGGACAGATCAGAACATGTTTAAATTATTTTCTACAGAAAAGATAATACAATTTTTGTTATGAGTAGCAAATGATAGGCTCAAATCACTAGTCAATCTTTGTTATTAATGACAGAATCAAGTAGTGCAGCATGTTTGGAAAGTGTCAGCCTGGCAAGTTTCATTTTCTGTACAGAGCAAATAGAATGAGACACTTATTTGCAGCATACTTCACTTCCACAGCAAATGCTAATAATGGTGACATTTAAAAAATATATTTTTTCGATAATACCATTACAAAACCATCTAGGCTTGATACGACTAGCAGAGGTCATAATGAATCCTTATTGTTATCTGTGGGAATATCAGATTTCTTTTAGAGGAGATAAACTGAAACGCATTTGTTAAATGTACCATAAAAGCACTGTTACCCAAGGTTTTTAATTTTCCTTTGTAACAGCCCAGTTTGATGAATTGTCCTAATTAGCTCTGGAAAAATTCATATTAAAATTAGGTGGGACTCAAATGGAAAAAAATATGTGACATGCTTGGGAGTCATCCTCAATTCATATGAGGAATTAGCAGATCTATCAGCTAGGAACAGGTATAATTTCTTTATTTTATTTTATTTACTTCACACCCGTGATCATGATAACTGGCTCATTAGTGAGATTAAAAAGAGCATATCTTTGCCAAAAATATGTAGTGACCCAAATCTCCCCGTTGTGTTGCATGTCCCATGCTCGTGGTACGTTTCCTCAGCTGTACGCTCACGTGAGAGCAGAGCCAGCACCCAGAGCGAGTTCCCCGCAGTGTCCGCCCTGGGAGCGGGCTGGCTGCCCGCACAGGCAGATAGGAAAGCGGGGTCTGTCAGCCCTGAGCAGCTGGAGAGGACTAAAAACCCAGGCCAGATCTGAAAAGAGAAACAGGCAGTAAACCACCTAACTTTTAGGTAATACATCCCTCTCTTCTCAAAGGGGGCTGAGAACAGACCTGGGAGAGGTGCCTGGGCTCTCAGGAAGAGGAGACAGAGAGGAGTGCAAATTGAGCCCTTTACTGCAAGGCTGTGAAGCAATAGGAGAAGCAAGGGCGTCGTTGGAAATGCCTCATCTTTCTGGAACCGAAGACCTAAATCAGGGAAAGAAGAGAAAAGCTGGAGCCTGAATAGGATCTAGAAATCAGAATCCTCTCCCACAGACAGATGTGAATTCAATACCTATGGGCCAATGAGAGCTAGGGCCCACATCTGTTCTGGCAAGTGTATTTACAACTAGACTACTATGTAAAACACTGTGTAACAGCCTCCTCTGCTGCCTTTTTAAATAGGGGTGAGAAATCGTGCTGTCCATGACCGCAGGGGTAATCGGAGAGCACTCTCCCTATGAGACTGTAGAGATGGAGGACGGGCTTTGCTGCTTTGTTGCTTTCCGTTGTACCTTAGGTGGGAGGCTGGCTGCCATAGGCCCAGCTGGAGCAGCTCTGGGACACGTATGCAGGCACCTACAGCGTGTTTAGGGCCAGCAGGGAGATGCTAAGGGAGCTTATGTGGCCCTGACCACTGCGTGAGGCCTTTCAGGTTGCAGTTTAGGACTGGTGCCGAAAGGCACTCCTGTTTTACCTGTCTAAATTCTTTCTTTGGAGCTGCCACTTAGTTCTCTCTGGCTAATCAGCAATAATAATTGAGATAACAGAGATAATGATTTTGTGTAGATCACTTGTCAAGCTACACTCTTTGTAGAATGGAAGGAAAACGTGCTGATGAAAACCAACTGTGGGGTTCAGTTCTGTAAATCAGTAACAACAGAACAACTAAGGGATGTTACAATAAAATCAGAATGTACTTTTTAATACAGTTCCCTTCAGGTAGTCTGTACTATAAATGGCAGGCTACTAAAAGACATTCTCCATGTTGTCATGCATTTTAACTCCCTAATTTGGCTATTCAATTTGAACTACAAATCCAACAGTCTCTGGATTTTTAAAAGTCTTGGCTAATGGAATAGATGGCTTCAGCATTGTCCTAGGAGAAAAAGGCATGCTATAGGCTGTGCCAAATTAACTTCATTTCTTTAATTTAAGGGGCACGCACTTGCTGCTGGATGAAAACTAGTATGGAATTGGACATGGTTGGCTAAAAGCAATGATATAATTTCTCAGTTTTGCTTTATTATGTCTGCTAAGTACAAATTTACCTTCAGAGTTTAGTCAAGAGGAAAAACTATCAACAATATTAGCATCCGACGGAAAATATATTTGTTCGTTTAGCAGTTCTTTTTCTTCATTAGTCATTTTTTAAAGAGACTTAGTTTAAAGAAAATTAATAGTTCCTTTTCTATGGCTGCAGAGATTATATTTTGTAATTTTCTTTTGAACATTTATAATCTTTTAATAGCTGTTTTTTTCCAGACAACGTGACAATAATTGCTAGATTAAAAAAAGAGCAGTTTGGTCGAGCTTGAATGCTGGCTTGATCTTATTTCCATTGAAGTCAGAGAGACTTCTTCAGTAAGAAGAGAATTGGAATTTGCTTCATGATTGTTTCTTTTTTTCCTGCCAAATCCTCTTTAACTCATCCAAGACAGCAAAGAATTCTGCTTTCAATCACAGTGCTGTAAATCTGGTGTAGCTGCATTGACTCAATGGGCTTATTTTTCTAGAGATCAGTATAAATGAGAGAAGGATTTATCCCAGTTGGATTCATGCTTCTTGTTAGTGAGGCAATGTACTATATAATTGGCTCTATCAATAAGACTCTCAGTATTAACTTCTTTTTCAGTCTATGTATGGAAACAGATGTCATAGTCTCTAATAGATATGAAAGGTACAGTATCACAGAAAAAAAGAAGTTTTTCTTTGGCTGGGGCTTCTCATCTTTTATACTAAAATTTAAAAATAGCGACAAAGTGACATATATTGCTATTCATTGCTCGGTTTTTGTTGCTTAAGTGTCCTAGATGTTGTGACTGCTGACAGAATCATAACTGTTTGAAGGGTTGGATCCTAAAGTAAGAAGAATACAAGGTGCTGTTTATTATTTATAGCACCTACAAGGTGCTATAGATAGAAGATCTAGAAACACATAATTTGAACCTTAGACGACTCACGGTTAATGAAAGTGAAGAATATGAAGACAACGGATTGAAGAAAGGCAAAATCTGACAAAGTTCACATGCTCATAGTTACGTTGAGGGCGGGATTTTAAGCTTGAAAAAGTTGTAGTTGAGATAACAAATGTTCTCTACCATAAGAAGGCAGGAAAGGAGGGAGTCTCTTCTAGACAGAGGAGACAGTCTTAATATGAAATCTTAGAAGGAGCCTTTACATTGTTTAACTTTGTGGAAAAACAATTTTGAGTGCGTGCTGTGATAATCTGGGAGCTCTCAGGTGATCTGAGTTATTACATTTTAGAGCCAAGGACTTACTTGGCATGGATTTTTTATATGACCCTTGACATATTTATTTTTGCTGCACTTTTTCCAAACAAGAAGGGACCATGCTTAGACTGTGCTTAGAAATCTGGAATGTATTCAAACAATAAAAGAGGAAAAAGATAATTTTGTTCTCATAAGTTCTGATAAGCAAAATAGCTAAAGGTGGCAGTGTGTCGTGGTTTAACCCCAGCTGGCAGCTAAGCCCCACACAGCAGTTTGCTCACTCCCCCCCGGTGGGATGGGGGAGAGAATCGGAAGAGTAAAAGTGAGAAAACTTGGGGATTGAGATAAAGGCAGTTTAATAGGTAAAGCAAAAGCCGCTCACACAAGCAAAGCAAAACAAGGAATTCATTTACTACTGCCCATCGGCAGGCAGGTGTTCAGCCATCTCCAGGAAAGCAGGGCTCCATCACGCGTAACGGTGACTTGGGAAGACAAGCGCCATCACTCCGAACGCCCCCCCTTCCTTCTTCTTCACCCAGCTTTATATGCTGAGTATGACATCATATGGTGTGGAATACCCCGTTGGCCAGTTGGGGTCAGCTGTCCCAGCTGTGTCCCCTCCCAGCTTCTTGTGCACCCCCAGCCTACTCGCTGGTGGGGTGGGGTGAGGAGCAGAAAAGGCCTTGACTCTGTGTAAGCGCTGCTCAGCAGTAACTAAAACATCCCTGTGTTATCAACACTGTTTCCAGCACAAATGCAAAACACAGCCCCATACTAGCTACTATGAAGAAAATTAACTCTATCCCAGGCAAAAGCAGCACACATTGATTTATGTGCTTGGCTCCTCTTTTATATTTTGGCAGATTTCTGTGTATATATATTTTAGCTGTCTGTTTTTCACCTGTATACACGTGAAGAATTCCAAGAATTTATGCAACGTAAATTAAGCATGTATGTCCTGTCTGATACGTTATTTGTGAGGCAAGAGCCATTACACCTCGTCATTTAGAGATTTTAATTTTTTCAGGAAGGTTAAATTATTCATCTTTACAAAAGGAATACAAAATTTAATTCTGATTTGAGCATGCCATTTCAAACCACCTTGGTTCTCATTAGGGTTCTGATAATCTAATGTTAGATTCATTACCATCTAAAATTATTGCAATCTGCTGCCTTTTGTTTTGATTCAAAGTCCATAATTGTGCCACATGATGTCAGTAATTACTGAGGCTGCTTTAGAAAGATACACAAAGATATGGCAAGAAAAGATGATCAAGCCAAGTTTAGATTTGTTATGTGGTTGTACATGTGCGTCAGAAACTACATTTTAGTAGTGTATCTGTTTACACTTGATATTGCGTAGGTTCCAGAAAAGGAGGAATTATGCTGGAAGATTAGGAAGACGAATTAAATATAGCCTTGAATCATCCAAGATTGAAAGGAAAGGACTCCTAGCCACATGAGGATGAAGCTTCTATTGTATTTAATCCTTTTTTACTCCAATTTCTTTTAAAGACAATATATGCTTTTCTCTTTGTAGAACCTGCTCCTCTTCCATGCAAAACAGAATAAAACAAACACTCATACCTGCTGAAAATGAATGTTACTGACTCCAAATTACATTACAGATTATATAATTTAAAACTCATAAACATATTTACTCTTTCTAAATAGTAATCCATTTTATTAATTTTGTCTTCTTTTTGTAAATGAATAAGGCAGTCTTTCCACCCCAAGAGGAAGGATGAAGTGAATTTCATTTCTAGTCTTTGTTTTCATATACCTTATTATGAACATTTCACTAATGAAATGAGATTCTACAAAGAATATAAACATGAAATACACATCCAGAATAGTTTACTGTAATAATGTAACAATACATCACAATTTGATCCATCATTAAAAAAAATTATAGCTTTGAGGCAGCCTGAATCCAGTAATGGGGCACGACATTGTGGGTAATGTTGTGCCTCTGTTGTTTTTCGTAAGGTTAAAAAAAATATGAGAACCAAGACATGCAGGTGTGATGGTGGGTGCTGAATATGAAGTATTTGAAGGCCCTAATTTTCATCTCATGAAATTTTATTTCTCTTAAAAAGTTCCAATCTTGGTGGCCAGAAGCAGTTGCTTTTGAGAATTTTGGTAATTTTCTCACTTTAGATTTTTTTTTTGCTTTCTAGTACTTGTGACCACTGTTTTTTTAGAAGCTTGTATTCTATTGCAGGTAGATGAGGTTTTTTTACAGTAAATGAAAACACAGTCTCTGGCTACAGAAGGAATAGACATTGTGTGGTTTAGTTTCTGATCCATCGAATTAAAGGACATTCCATGTTCTGTGATTGGAAATAGAAGGAAGTAGGAGAATCCTGTAAAATGTCAGAGTTCTGAAATACATGTATATATAATTAAACATTAAAGAAAGATTAAGGAAAATCAAACTGAAGCTTGGCAAAAAAAGCTTTTCCTTTTGGCTTTTGCATGAAGAAAGGTAAAAGCATCAAGTTTGATGGCAGTTAACAGTCAATTTGTGGAAGCAGCTATAAATCAAGTGCTGCTTTATTACTCTGCTGCATGTTTGGAATAAGCTGGATTACTGCAGTGGGTATTATTTTAAATTTGTACTACTGAAAATGAGAGTACGATGTTTCTGAAATCACTAGCCAAAGTTTAAGAGGAAAGCCAGAGTTTAGTAAGAAGAAGAAAAAAAGGAAGAGAAAAAAAATCATGTTAAAATCAAATGTCAAGAGATTACAGTGAATAGTCTAGGATTACTACTCTTATTTAGTCGTTAGTCTTATTTCATTAGGTTTAAGTGCTGCTGTTTATTGTGAATGATATGAAAGAAGGAAAAAAGAACCAAAGCAAGCTGGAGACAAGTATGATGACTGAACAGTGTTAGAAAAGCAAGCTCCCTTTCCAGATTAAAGATGTTTTTGCCAGATGATACAGACAGCAGATTGTTGTTGATTACCAGTATAATGAGAGAAGATATTTCGAAATTGGCCTCAGATCACTTGGAGAATTCAGTAACCAAAGAGATGAAACTAGATTCTCTGAAGGCGTTAGGAAACCCTTAATGGGATGGGCCAGAGTAAAAACTCTTTACTCCCACTGTTGAACAAAGATTAACAACAGTAATCCCATGGAAGAGTTCTCCATCTGGTTTTATAAGAAAGGGAAAGCAATTAGTGGCTAAATCAAAGCAGATTACAGAACAGCAAAAATTAGCTGCATTGAAGCAAAGCTGAGAACCTCTCACAGCAAAGCAGCTTAATTGAAAGAGAAGTTCTGGTTTGGCTGTCTCAGAGCTCCCAGAGTGACTTTCTCATTAGCATCCCATAGTGAGGTATTTCTAGCTAGGTCATTTTGAAGTCCTGATCTCTTCCTCCTCACCTTAAGCAGCAGCTTTTTAGACTTCCTCAAAATAGCTCTCAGAAGAAAAAAAAACAAACACAATTAAAAAAGCAAACAACCCCCCCAAAACACCTCCAAAAAACCTCCATAAAACCAAGCACCTCTCCTCACCCACAAAATACATCAGCAGCTCTAGCCACTCAGTCTGGGGTGTCTGGTATTGGTCAATAGCAGACAGAGGGCAGGGGAGTAGGAGGACCATGGATTAGTCTAATACAGCAAATTTAGTACTGTAATTGTAGTGTTATCATAGTGCAGTACAAAAGTATATTATCAACCTCTTTTTAATACAATGTTGTATTCCAAGGTTGATGTATGAATAAGCATAGGAAAATCATTACTTCTTTGTCAGGAATTCAGCCTGGCTCGTCAGAAAGTGTGTAAAGCTGATACAGCTTGCCAAAGACAGTCTGTTCCTGGAATTGGCTATTTAATGAGAGTAATAGCGCAGCAGCGTCAGCATGAGAAAGCGTGGCATGTAATATTTGCTGGTTGAACTAAGAAAAATATGGTCTGATGTTACCTGTGTAGGTATACAGCAGTCAAGATGAAGATGAAGAGGGGAAATCACTTCGGTGTTGCATCATATGGCCAGAGCAAACGAATCGGTTTCTGTTAGCAGTATGCCAGTTAGGTTTGATAAAGAATAACCAGTGGAAAGGTATGCCCAGAATTCATCTGAAATGAATTTTTAGAAGTCTGCTGTGCTGCATCAGGAAAGAGATATTTCTGTTCTTGTTGGCCCAAATATTACAAAGTGAGATTTAATTAAAGTATTTACAACCTGAACTTAATTTCAGTTTGATAATATTGATATATCTGAAAATACAATTTTCTTAGCCTGTATGTAGTAAGAGATACACCTTCAAGTAATACAACCTTACCACCTTTTTTTGACTATAACTGCTGAAGAGGAAACTGTTTCTGTTAATTACAGCTCAGGGTGTAGTGCACCATAGAGACAATATGATCTTTTAATTACCTATCTTTATTAGAAATAATCAAAACTTCAACTTCCTTAACCTGAGAGAATTCTGACACTTCACAATTTTTTTTCTTCCAAAATTAAAACTATAACTTGTTTTTTCAAAATCTTGAGACAAACATAAATTTTAGAATATAGTATTTTTCTTTCAATAAGATTGAAGGTGTTTGTTTCAATAAAGATAAAGCCATTCATTTTATATTTTATCACTTTATTTATACTCATGATGGAATTAAAGAGTTTTGAATTTGAGTCCATGTGGATACATATTTTGTTTTATCCTTTGGTTTAATTAACGTATACCTATGAAATATTTTGCTTTCCTTGAATCATCATTTCCTGACACAAAAAGATATTTTACCATTTTTGACCAGCTACTGTTTTTTCTAAGTATTAAGGATACATCTACCAGTCTTATCTCAGGGGGGGACTGTATTTGAGGGTGACTGAAGAGCTTGCTGAAGTCAGCGTTGTTGGAACTGTGTGGCTACACCAGCTTTGAATATGAAACTGTCACCAAATATGAAAAAAAGTGAACTTTAAAATATATTTCTCAGATATGTTGCCAAATTTCAATTCTCACTCCAGAAGAATTAATTTGCAGGTTGTTTTACTAATTAACTTCAACATTAGAGTTATTTTTGGAAGATTTATTCTGTTACAAACTGAAATATTTGGAACAATCTTGCATCTCTAAAATTTTTCATTTCTTGTGTGATCTGGTTTTAATACAAAATCAGGATTTTTAACTTGGGTAACAAGAATGTCCTGATATAACAGCTTAAAAGTTTAGTTGCTGTGAGACAGGGATGCTGTTGTCATTTCTTCTTGTGTGAATCCAAGACAATTCTCTTGACTTCGATGATTTACACAAATGAAACTCTGAGATTTGGCTGAGCTTTGCAGAATTTAGGGTTCTAGTGATCTGAAGTGAGCAAGACAGCTCTGGGCATATGGAAGCTGATCTCTGGAAAGCTTTCACAGAATAAGCTTTGATTTAATTTCTCTGTAACTGCTTTTGTGAAATACGAGCATTAAGATGTTGTGAACCTTTGCAATAAGCAGAGACAGTGTATTTTATATATGGTTGTCACAGTTCAAATAGTATATCATTTCATAACATAGAAAAGAAGCTGCAGTGGAGTTCTCTACATAAAAAGGTTGGCTGTTTAGTCATTTATTTCACCAGGTCAGGATTTTTACTCTGAGGACTTAAATGTAATTGAAGTGCCTTGGCAATCTGTGGTCATTTAACATAGTTCAGTTGGGTTATTGTGTGTGAAATACAAAGGTGTTTTAGATTGACTGAGGGGCCATCAACCAAAGCAGAAAGGAGAGAAAGACATTTTCATTCTTCCATCTTTTAGCAAGTCACTAATACATCAAAATGAGTTTTGGTAAACAATGCCTTATCTTCTTGCCTGTTGAGCAAAGGGTGTTATTTCCATTCACAAACATGTGTGGGAAGAAACTGGGGGGAATGGCTAGTTACACTGTTTAGCTATGACTGACTGTCGTGGTTTAACCCCAGCCAGCAACTAAGCCCCACACAGCCACTTGCTCACTCCCCCGCGGTGGGAAGGGGGAGAGAATCGGAAGGGTAAAAGTGAGAAAACTCGAGGGTTGAGATAAAGACAGTTTAATAGGGAAAGCAAAAGCTGCGCACACAAGCAAAGCAAAACAAGGAATTCATTCACTGCTTCCCATCAGCAGGCAGGTGTTCCGCCATCTCCAGGAATGCAGGGCTCCATCACGCATAAGGGTGACTTGGGAAGACAAACACCATCACTCCAAACGCCCCTCCTTCCTTCTTCTTCCCCCAGCTTTATATGCTGAGCATGATGTCATATGGTATGGAATAGCCCTTTCGCCAGTTTGGGTCAGCTGTCCTGGCTATGCTCCCTCCCAGCTTCTCGTGCACCTGGCAGAGCATGGGAAGCTGAAAAATCCTTGACTACTAAACACTACTTAGCAATAGTAAAACATCAGTGAGTTATCAACATTAGTCTCATACAAAATCCAAAACACAGCACTATACCAACTATTAGGAAGCAAATTAACTCTATTCCAGATGAAACCAGGACATTGACAAATCACAAATGTCATCAGAGATTTGTTTATGCCAGACTGTTTCCATTTATTATAATTAAACTGACACGATGTATACTTGTAGTATATGTTGGCAGATATAACATAGAATCTTTTGTTTCCTCCAATAACAGATGAATGTATTTTGATCATTTGAGAAAGGAAGGATTTTCCACTCATTTGCGACCCTCTATCCTACAGCATGCTGCTGTCAGAAACAGCCTCCCCATTAACTTCATACGACTTCAGATTAGGCCTTTTCATTGCTACAGCTCAGGAGCATCCCTCCTGGAGAGCCATGCATTTTTAAAACAGTTGGAAAACTTTAAACAAAAGGTAACATACTGTCTTGTGAGAGAATTTGTGTCTTAGCGCAGAAATAGGCAGTCACTGGTCTGCTTTTCTGTGCTTTCCTCTTACCTGAAGCTGGGTAATCATCTTCATTTTCTCTCATTTCCTCAGTTAATACAAAAATAGTTTCTCCTTTTAAAGAAATCAACTGATCTGTGAATAATCCCATTGATTTAAATCAAAAGACTGTTGCACTGTGATTAAGAACTGCTAAATTTTACTGTCCCTTTTTTTGGGTGATTATTCTTCTGATGGAATACTGTGCAAGAATACATTATTTGGGAGAATTGGCTTATTTTTACTTATTTTAACTTTGTAAATCATATGATCACACATGAGAAGCTGAGGTCTATTCTGTGTTCTCAGCACATCAACCAATATCATTTTAAGAGTTAGAATTTTATTTCATAGAATCATCACCTTGATAATGCAGTAACATTTAGTATTCCTTAAAGTGCTCTATATGCTCTTAATAGTAAGAGATTATGGAAAATAATAAAATAACAAAAATTAAACATTCTGGAGGACACCATGTCTAGCCAAATATTGCAAATTGTATTTGAAAACTAGGGAAAGATTTCTATTTTTCGTGTTTGTGTTAGTTCGAGTACCATGAAACATAAATGGATAATGCTCAGAACAGAGAATGGGATTTCCAGTGTAAATGTGTAGGAAAAATCTACATATTACAGTGTACTGCAGGACTCTAGCTACACCTGGTATTGGTGCAAAATAATTTAAGACAAAACTGTGTATTACTAGGCCCAACACTGGCCTCATTAATTGTTGAATCCAAGTAGATCATGACTTGTGCTGAAGGAGGTGAGTATTCATGAGTGTGTCTGTGCACGTAAATGAAATAAGCCTATACCATGTAAGTTTACATGAGTCAATGACAGGCTATGTAAAGCAAAACCCAAATAAATAATGAAAATGCAGTGCAACTAATGAAAACACATGTGCCAGAGGAAGTAGGTACTGCAGATGCCTAATAACACTTAGCCTTATGGTGAATCATCACCACAGAAGGCTGCAGATTTCCAGGTAAAAACCGGAAAAACTAAGGTAAATTAATTTCCATGAAGAGAGTCCATTTTCTTTTAGGCTCTTCTCATGAGTTCTTTTTCATAAGAGATTCCGGGCAGGGTCCTTTTTCTTTCAGGAGCTATTGAGGGAAGAGCATCAAGGAGCCCCTGCTCCTATAACCAAGGGTCAGGCAAGATTCTTAATAACCCAGCAGGGACTGCGAAGAGGAGGGGACAGCCGCTGGGGGAAGTTTGCCGATGGCACCACAAAACACACACTGCTGGATTACAGCTAAGGACAGCATAAGGGGCTGTATTTCTACAATAACACCCTTGGATGTGGTGTCGGTTTCAAACAACGAGATGAGCAGGAGGCTTGTCAGCCCCTTCCATTTGCAGCAACAGCACTCACCTAGCCTGGGTATGTCTGGAAAACTTTTGTCAAAGCCCCCTCCTGGCTAGCCCAGGCCCAGTAACTATCCACTGCCTTTGCAAATATAGCACACAGCTTCATATTTCTATCAGACAGCACAGAGGACTGTTAGTTGGGTTTAATCACCTTTGTTGAGATGTGATATGAAATGAGGCTGCTGAATGTGGAGCTGTAATATATCGGTGCCTTGCTCTCAGCAGTGGCAGGATCACTTCAGCTCCTGGAGGAATTCCTTTCCAATTTTTCAATTACTTAGACTCAGAAGGATCTTCTTATAATGTTTTTGGTTTTGGGGTTTTTGGGGGGTTATTTTTGGTTGTTGTTTTTGAATATTTACAACAAAATACTCCAGGAACTGTTTAAAAACTTCCCAGTCAATAGTGTGGGGGACTCAGCAGTCATGAATGAGAAGGAAAGTGCTTCTGACTCTTCCAAAGTGAACAGATATACAAAGCATGAAATTTTGAAAGGCATCTAGATCTTATTCTTAAAACTAACTTTTGAAATCAGGATTTTAGGCTTAAAGGCTTTAATACTCAAAGAATCACAGGAGTCAAAATGCTGAAAATTAGGCAGCTCATCAAGTACTCTGCCCTTTAGGGAATTCACAGCTCCAAATTAGCTGCAGGTCAGTATTTGCATAAATTGGATGAAGTCGGTCCTGTCGATGTGTGTACAGACAGCTTTTCATTAGCTCCGCTCAGTCTCTCAGCCTGTCGTGGATAAGCTGGCCCTGATCCAAACGCAAGGTAGCTGTGTGAGCATCATGCTGTGTCTGAGCAAATATTTTCTGCTTCTCAGCAGGGTGCTTCAGCCGAGGCAGAGCACTGTGCTAGGGCAGTCCTGTGGTTTCTGGGGCTGGGCTGGCTCGTGGTCTGCCTATCTGCAGCAAGTACTGAGCAGTTGTGCAAACCTCCCCTGAGGTATCCGAGGACAGAAATCTGCAAGCTGAGTGAGGAGCTACCGAAGGCAGCAGTTCTCAACATTTTTAGACTGATCATTTCCCTTGTGCTTCTTTGCTGTAACAGCTGGGCCTCCCATTTGCATCCACACTCACGCTTGCCCCATCCCACCAACCTCCCTCCGGGCTTTGGTGGCCCCTAGGCAGCAATGCTGAGCAGCTAAGACCTTGGGGACAACTTCATATTTCTCTCTTGTTGTCAGCCTAGGTCATTGAAGCAACTTGCTTTAACTGCTTTTTTCAATTTGGGCTAGAATAATCAACGTAACAGAGACCATGTTTTGGTTTTAAAATACCACCTTCCACCTAATTCTTGTAAATTCCTTTGTTATCGTTTCAAGGAAAAATGAATTAATTGCAATGAAGAAAATGGAAGCTAAACAGCTTAATGCATACAGAAATGTGAATATTCACTACATCTGGCTGTTCCCTCTCACACTCTATATATGTTCTATTTAAGTTAAAGGCATTTTAATGTTTTTGTTTGCTTTTCATTTCTTGATGGGTTGTAAAATAAATACATTGTGGAATTTGTTAAAAATGACACCCTTAACCTGGGACTACTGAACTAGGCCAGTGCATTCTTCCCAAATTCAGATCTTTAACATGGCCTGTAAGAGACTCCACATGAAGATTGTGTTTTACTGGTACATGTCAAATGTGGTAGCTAATAGAAAGTTACGGATGAAAGGTCTCCTAATGCTGTAATGTATTGTGTTGAACATGCTGAAAGAAATTCAACCTTTTGAAGAAAAATACAGAAAATTTAATTTTAAAGGCCTGGTACGGTTCCCACTAAAACCAGCTGGATATGTTTACAATGACTTCGTTGAGAGGTAGAATGGCTCTTTCTAATTATATCTAACTTAAGAATGATTGGACTGGGAAAAGAAGAAATTTCTTCTCCTGGTGTTCTGAAAATTTATACTGCACCAAGAGATCAGAATTGATTAATCTCGATATCAAATTCTAATGATAGAGTCTTTTATCAAAGCTGCAAAAGTACTTGATATATGGGGTAATAAAGAGAAAAACAAAGCAAAAATACCAACAGAGAACTCCACATCTAATCAGTTTCCTTGGTGTGGTGCTGGCAGGAATTTGGAGCAGATTTATAGACTTAAGATGAAATAGAGCTGGAGCGTGTAAGTCCTAAAGGAGAAAAATTTCTGCAAGGTAGTGCATGGGCTAAGAGATCTTTTAATCACAGGAATTTTAAGATACCTAGGTTGGTGATGAAATGTCACATCTCCTAATGGTTGCTATAAATATCTGTTCTGCACAGATCAAAGGGGAAAGCTGCTCTACTGCTCATTGCCTGCTGTTCTCATGAATAAACATATATTCTCATTTAACCATTTCATTGCATTTTGATAAAAACAATTTCCACAAAAAAACAAACTAATCTGGATGTGGGAAAGAAAAATATTTAGCCAGAAATACCACAGAGTGACTAAGAATACTTTCTGCTAGCAGGTCATCTCAGGCAGCTGGGACGAATTATGTTCAAATGAGAAGCTTTTGCTAGGAGCTGAATACTGCTAGTGGAGGGATTAGGTGCAGGACTGATTTGTGCACCTGCACAAATCTTGTAGTGAATACAGTAGGAACTAATCCAAAAAGTAACAATACTGTGGAAAATGGGGGCCTTTCCCCTGCCTTCAGTGTACTGGCATATTCCTCCATAATCTTACTTGGTTGACATCGATAGAAATAAATAAAAATATCTGTCTTTAACAAACTAACAAATAATATTTGTCAATTATAAAGGCATGAGATAATTAGAGTTTTGATCATGTGAATATATGTAACATTTATTTTTAACCAGATATATAGTCTTGGTGATCTTACTTGTGTCATTATCCTGAGTGTTAAGTCAAGAATGTTGCAGTGTAAGTTCATAGAAAAGCAAAGATGTGATTTGGTGTGTTTGCACAACATACAGCAAAAAAGGGCCCAGTTCAGAGTGGGGTCTCCAGAGGAGACCAGTAACTTTTTCCCCCTGGCATGACTGCACACTGCTGTATGGCAGCTGCACCACAAAAAAAAAAAAGGAAGGTCTAGATGTATGGAACAGGATGAATTTTAAGCTATAGGAAGGATTGAGCCCATCCTTTAGTGTCTTTCGATCAGCTACTACTGTTGTTACATAACTCAATTGTTCTTAAAATTTTTGTTAAATAATTCAAAACAAATTGAAAGATCTTTCATGCTGGGTTTTTGATGTAAACAAAAGGTAAAAATAAAATGACATGTTTGTTTTAAAACAACAAAATGTTGTAACTTAAAGGCAATCTTAAATGATTCTCATTGTGTTAGACTTATATCATTAAAAGATCTCCCTGCAGATGCTTTGACTTTTTGTAACATTGGGTCTAGTGGAACGTGCTGAGCATTATCTTGCTCTGGGTGCTGGTCATTACGCTGCTTTGTAAGATAATTTCCAAAAAAGAAAGAGAGTGACAAGGCTTCAAAGATGCAGTTGAGCAGACAAAGATATTTAATGATGGTACCTTATCTTCCATTCAGAAGTGGAATTTTCTGCTTGTAATTCAGCTGTCTGTGTAAAGGCTAACGTGGTAAGGACCAGCCTGGGCACCATTAAAGCCAATGGTGAACCAGGGGCTCGCCATTATGTATGTTGAGCTTACCCCACGAACACCCATCCAGCTGGGGGCCAGGCTGTGGTACAGACCCTCAGATCTGCTTTTGGGGCTGTGAGCTCATCACATACTCTCCAGGAGTCAAGAACTGAAACCACAGTTTCATTTTTTCACAGATTGTTTCTTCCCTCTGTCCCTACCCCACCAAAAGCAAAATATGAGGCTCATAACTTTGCTACAAGAGCAAAGTCTTTTGACTAAGTACATTGTAAGAGTCGTGCACAGAAGAAACGTTTGGAAGTCAAGGAATGACTATTGTAAGTGATATTTTAAAAGATAATGCATGTGAATGTTCTTAAAATACAAGCAGAGGCAGAAAAAGACATGAAAAGTATTGTATTAGGGTCTATACCTATTAATTTGTCATAATGATGTCAGGTAACTTAATTGTAACAAGCATAATTTTTACCTCTGTGAAGTTAGCAAACTGAATGCACATTTGTGTCACACTCCACCTCACTGCCTTACCAGGCTAATGGAGATTCATTTGAACTGAAGAACCAACTTTTCAGAGAGCTTTAATGACTTTCTCAAATGCTACATTCTTCTTTTCTCATTCTCCGTCCCCTTTTTAAAATGAAAAAAAAAATGCAACAAAAATAATCCATTTATTTTTCCGAGGAAAGACTTAAAATAAGAAGTAGTGTTTAACATACATTCATTGGAAATGTAGTGTAATTCTCTTCCATTTGTCTTACATAAACACAGAGAGAATATTAAAGATGGGAAGTTTCCCTTACATTTTGATTGATTTGTTGTAATCAAACTGTGGTTGGGTCGTAAGTACAAAATAATGCATTTTACTTCGGTTGAAATGCAAAATTAATACAAGTGTGTGGCTTGGGAACCTCCTGTTTGGAGCATGTTTATTGCTACCACCGTTCTCACAGTTCCTGTCAAGCAGCAGCGCTTCTGGTTTTCAGGAGTTTTTGAAAAGGCTCTTGGCTGACTCAAAGTTATATGAAAAAACGGTGAAATATCCCGTAAGTTGGAATGTCCCCAAATCTGCAGCTTCTCAGAGCAGTTGATCCTCCTGTCCATTTTAAACTTTATGTCAAGAATATAAATCTCACTGAGAAGTTGCATGGGGCTCCTCCAGTCCGTAACTTCAGGCTCTGTGTACTGGTCTGAGAGCAGAAATCCCGCAGTTTCTAAGTCCCACCATCCATGAAGAAGCCAGGCCAGCTCCACCCAATGGCCAGAAGCAATCTAATCAGAGCATTGGAGAGAAAGATCTTAGGCTAAACAAATGGGCATTTCTAAGAAAATTGTTTTCACTGCTCCGCTCCTGACCAGTAAAACCAGATTTTTTTTTAACCCTGATGCTGTAAATTTGTAACTCTGTGTCGTTGGAGTAAGGTGGATAGCTGTATATCTGCATAGGGTGTCCTGGCTTTTAATGAAGCGGCAGAGAGAATTATTATTGATACCTAAAAATCTACCACCCTAATCGAAGTGTCTGTGACCTAAAAGCAGTCATAAGGGATTAAACAGATTTTGCAGTGAAAGGAAAAAACATAGAATCATAGAACATCTCGCGTTGAAAGAGACCCATAAGGATCACTGAGTCCAACTCCTTGCTCCTCGCAGGACTGCCTAAAACTAAACCCTATGACTAAGACCGTTGTCCAGACGCTCCTTGAACTCTGACAGGCGTTTTAGGTAAAATCTTTTCTGGGATGCTGCCAGGGTACAGCGGGGGCCAGGGCTCCCTGGCTGCCAGGAGCCGTGGGGGTCCCCAGGGTGGTCGGGCAGGGCCTGGCAGCCAGGGCCTGTCCCAACCGCCCAAGCCAGGAGCGGGGCAGCCTGGGGGCAGTCCCAGCACCGGGCATTGGTACCTCCCTGGGGATGGGGACAGGCCAAGACTGGGCTGGGCCCACAGGTGGGCCCGGCTCAGCGGGGCCTATGGCCGGGCAGGGCAGGGCTGTGAGAGCTGGAGATCAGTCCTGCTGCGGCATCGCTGAGGCAGGGACCGACAGCCCCAGGGGCTGACATGGGGTCCTGGGCTGTGGGCAGGGTGGGGGGAGCCTCGGGGACTGGGCAGCGGCAGTCAGGCCAACGGTGCCTTCAGGACCCTGACAGATCGTTTTTAAGTATATGAAGGTATTTATTCATGAAAAAAAAAATGCAATCTAATCTCAGCATCTTGACTTTAAAAGGCATTTTGAAATGATCTTGGAATCACTGGTGAGTTTCTTCCTCTTATTTTAGCAACTGTCTTTTGTTCCTCCGTGCCGTGCAGCCTGGCACCAGCACGTTGTCAGGCTGCTCTGCCCATCTGCCATGTTGAGTTCACCCACTCCTCTGCTTGGGGGCATCCATGAGGGGAACTGACTCAGGCACACATAGAGTTGAGTTATGGCTCTTTGGTACCTTGTGAAGAAAGGGGTTCTTTTGAAGGAATCATTTTCCCATGATTTTTAGGCCTCAGGGCTAGATTTATCTTGGACTTATCCAAGGAGCAGTCTGGAGTACCATCTTAAAAGCAATTTCTGTGTCTTGAAGCAAGAAATGAGAAACTGTAAATCGTCATGATCTTTTCAGGTGTAATCCACCATTTCCTTCTGTTTATCTAGTTGCTTTGACAGACTAATGTGCAAAGGATAGAGCTATCTCCTTTACCTCTTCCCCTTTCACATTTACTTACAGTTGTCTCCATGCTTTGATTTGCCATGCATACCTATGCTTCATGTGAAGAATGTCCTATCTAACCCTAATTTGTTTGCTTTTAATCTGCCACACTCTTATTCTTTTGGTATCAAGAAATTGCTTTGGAGGTCCAAGTTTACAACTGAAGGATTTTAATGGTTCTCTCATTATCACTCGATCTCTTTTATGTTTTAGAACATGAATGTATTCCCACCAAGTTTTGAATTTCCTAAAGATGGGTTCCCTGCAATATTCATGCTGCCATTCTATGTTGGCGAGGTATCTATGACATACAGAAAATGTTAAATTTGCTCACTTTGGTCTGGGGGCTGTTGCACATTATGTAACACTCCAGGGATTTCTATAAATAACGAGGAATTTGTAACAGTCACTTTGCTGCTGTGTGGAATAATCTTTTGACAATGCACTGAGCTAGAAATCCAAACTTGTAAGCAAATACTGAGAGTTACACTTTTTCAAGAACCTGAGAATGTCCTGAGTTGTGGTGAGCAAACGCTGACTAGTTTATTCAATTGCATTAGGCATCGACTGAAAAAATATTTTTTCATTTCTGTGGAGATGATATATATTTCTCTTAGCTTTTTCAATAAAACATAGGTGTAATGGAAGTTGGTGTTTTGTTATGATTCTTATATTGAATTTAGATCCTTTTTTTTTGGTCTACAGATAAGATAGCAAATCAGGGCTTCATTTGAATATGAATTTTTCTTATTTGCATGGATCTTTCTCCACAGTTAGTTCTGCTGGCTGTGGCTCTGACTTACCCCACTCTACAAGCAGAGCTGGAGTATTGGAGAGGTTGTAACGGCTGTTTCTTTTTCTCTGTTTGAGGTCAGAGTCATGTTCTGCCTGTGTTGGTGGTCAGCCAACCACAGAGCAGGGTTAACTTTACAGGCATATCAAGTTTTTGTTTAATTAATTGAACTGAGATTTGGAGCATTTGGAGCATTTGGAGCAAAATAGAAATCTGTTAGACCAATAGAGGACTTACACTTGTACTTCCCTCACTATACTTATATAATGGTACTAAGGCATCTTTAAATACACAGGAATATCTTTACTGCTATGAAGTAAGTTTATTTTGATAGGGAGTAGACTCATCTGAGCAGTGTAGGCATCTATGTCCAAGCCTTGTGCTCCCTTTACAACAGAGAATGTAGGTATTTCTACACATGGGACATGATTAATTCAACCCTGACTTAGACGTCTCACATAGATTACATGAATTTTATTCTAGAAGCACCTGATTCTGTTGTTGCTTGTAAAAAGAGGAGTTACTAGTTTAATTGTAAACTCACTGAAGTAAAGAATTCCATACTATCCACACATGCACTACATTAATTATTCCAGAAATAAGTTGTGTAGTTTTTGTTTGAAGACAAAACGATACCCTCCTACTTCTCCTTTCTGTTTCCACCTAGATCTCTGTTAAGTCACTGGTTCATCCCTCTGCTACCAGCAAGATTGATCACCTTTGGCAGGTCTCACAAATCTCCAGTAATGAAGAGTCCAGCTCCTCAGCACTTAATGTTTCCTTTTTACTGTCCCTATAAATAGAAGAATATCCCACATAAAACTAATTTTTTCCAATTTGAGCCTTTTACTTCTTGTTCATTTCACGGTCACAGATGGTTGAGGTTGGAGGTCAACCTGGTTCAACCCCCTGCGCAAGCACAGACACCTAGAGCGAGTTGCCCAGGACCACATCCAGAAGGCTTTTGAATATCTCCAAGGATGGAGACTCGACAACCTCCCTGGGCAACCTCTGAGAGTGCTTGGTCACCCTCAGTAAAAAAATTGTTTCCTGATGTTCAGAGGAAACCTCCTGTGTTTCAATTTGTGGCCATTGCCTCTTGTCCTGTCTCTGGCACCACTGAAAAGAGCCTGGCTCCGTCATCTTTGCACCCTCCCTTCAGGTATTTATATTCATTGATAAGATCCCCCCTGAGCCTTCTCGTCTCCAGACTAAACAGTCCCAACTCTCTCAGCCTTTCCTCATAGCAGATATGCCCCAGGCCTTTAACCATCTTTGTGGCCTTTTGCTGGATAATCTCCAGCATGTCCATGTCTCTCTTGTACTGAGGAGCCCAGAACTGGACACAGCACTCCAGGTGTGGCCTCACCAGTGCTGAGCAGAGGGGAAGATCACCTTCCTTGATCTGCTGCAGCACTCCTCCTAATGGAGCCCGGACTACTGTTAGCCTTTGAAGCAAGAGTACATTGCTGACTCATGTTCAACTTGGTGTCCGCCAGGTCCTTTTCTGCAAAGCTTTTCCCACTGGATTTGTAGAACAACCTGACCTCTTTGCAGCAGCTCTTAGTGTATTTGAAGAGTTTCATATCTTCACCCTGAGATTTTTCTTCTTTGGGGTAAACTATGAAATTTTTTCTTTTTTTTCTAAGTCATCTTTTCTAGACTTGTCATCACATTCATTGCTCTTCACCAGACTCTCTCTAGTTGATCCACCTCTTTCTTTATTATACCAAACAGGAACAGATTCATCCATCTGGGGCCTGAACACTGGTGGTCAGAGCAGAAATATTACTTCCTGTGTTTTGAAAGTTATATTCTTGTTTACATAGTTCCGTATAGTGTTTTCTTTCTTAATGACAGCATGACTTGTTGTCTTACGTTCATCTGTTCCACTCTGTAGATGCTGGGGCATCTTCTTAAGAACTGTTATCTTGCCTGTATTTTTTGCATTTGATTATTTCTGCCTAAACATATTTATTGCCCTTGTTTTGAATCCTGTTTTTAGCCCATTTCTCCAACTTAAGAGATTTTTTTTTTTAATTCCAGTTTCTTCCATCATACTTGCAGCTCTTCTAGATGGGTCATCTGGAAACATGACAAGCACAGTCATAACATTTCTTTCTGGAAGTGATCTGTTGTCTTGTCCAGTGCTCACAAAATCCCCTACACCCCTAACCGCTCAAATACTTTGGAATACCTTGCTGTAAATGTCCCTGAGACACTGCCATGTATCCTACAGGACATTCAGAGAAGTGAATCCAGCTGTTTTAAAATTTAGGCTAGCAGCTGGCTCACCTATTTAGAAGTCACCCTATACTCTCATCCTCAGTGTGCAGTGATGCTTTTTTTTTCCTGAGCTTATGTTATTTTCTTTGTACCTTGAAGTGATGATGGTGTCCACACTGATTTGTCATACACTGATTTTTCCTCAATCTTCCCAGTCCTCTAAACAATTACGGGCCTGTTAAAGAAGCAGCTTTGTTTATTCTCATTGGATTTGTTCATTGTATGAAGTCAAGCATGCATGTGTACATGTTGTACTTGTTTACAAAAGTGTGACCGAGCACTGTAAGTTTCCTAACCTACTCCCAATAAAAAACCCTAAAAAAGAAGGCTATAATCACAGTTCGGGGGGGATTATGTACTGATCAAAGTCAAAGTGGCAGCTCCATTAAAATTTGTGGATTGCAGAGGCTACAGAATACATGGTCTGGCCTAATGATGAAGAAAATTATTTTTTAAACCTCTAGTTCTTTCTCAAAACTACCGTCTCATATTTCCCTTAATATTTTCCAGAAGGTACGTACACCTTCTCTCAGTCACTATTCCAAAACGCCCGTCTTTGTACAGAGAAGTATTGTCTTCTATCAGTGCAACAAATGAGGCTTTTCCCTATGCCTTTCCTTAGAGACTAGGCAGTGGAGTTGGCATTTGATTCATAAGCTTTTGATCCATACTTAATCCTAGGGTGGCATGCATCCAGAGCATGCAGAGCATTGGATATTGTGTACGTAATGAAGTAGCTGTTGGTGTACAGCACAGTAGGAGACTCTCCCATGTTCTCAACCAGCAGCTTTAGAGTCTGTCAGTGTTCCCTGGGTGGGTCTTTGGGGGGGGAGGCTGAAAGAGTTCCTGAGAAGCAGGCCCTTTTCTGTTTGCTCCCCATTCTTTGCAGTGGGTTTGCAGTGAAAGTAAAATGCAGGGATAGGTTTCTTGTTCTTCATCCTAGAGCTACTTATGCTGCACCATCATTTCACAGCAACATAATCCCATAAAATACGATGTGTAATTGCTCATTTCAAAATGTTTTCTTATACCACTGTAGATCAGGAGAATGTCCTCTGAAAACAGTGGAATTATTCTCATTTTATTTGGTGAGAAAATAATTAAAGAGACAGGAAAGAATGAAATGTAGCAGTAATGAAATACAACTGATGACAGAAATGTTTCAATCTTTCCCTGCTTACAAGAAGGATAGATGATGTAATCCTGATTGCCTGTAGGCTTACAGTCCAGGTGTAAAGCAGTCCAGCTCTGGGGAGATGCTCAGAAGTGTGATTTGCTATGGCAAGCTTCGGGAAAATCTGATGTCCCATTTCATTCAGTTATACTTTAAGATACAGAGAAGGATATAAGAGGTAAGAGGGTCCAAAGAAAAGAGATGGAGGCTATGCTGGATCACAGTTGCAGACCGAATTCCTCTAGAAAGAGTCTGAATCATCTCAGAAACTTCTTTGGAAAGGAAAGGGTATTGCAAAAACTGAGAAGAGTGATGCACTCTTAGCTCTTCTCTACTGTTGTGCTTCACAAGACCTGAGTGTTTCTCCGCAGGCAAGCTGGGGCAGCTTTACTTCTGCTCTCCAGTTCCCTGATTTGGCAACTTGAAGAGACTAGCAGGCCATTTTCTAAAAAAAACCCCTCAGTCATCAAGAGAGGGCAGGACATCAGAATCGCTAATATAACACGAAAGGAGTGATAGGAAACATCAACAATTCCTGTTAAGTAGAGAAAATGATAATAGTATTCAGAGGGTAAAGTCAAAATAGCACTGAACCTTTGACACTTTCAGGAAACTGAGCAGTTGTGTAGAGAGAATATCTTTGTAAAAGTTTCTAAAATTGCTCTAGAAACCCTCAACCTTGTTGAAGCAGGGGCTCAGCTCAGTTGGGCAGAAGAGGTGATTATTAGTTTAGGCATTTTACAGGATTGTCTGTGTCTTCTATTGCTTCTCACATATATGTCTTGAAGTGTGCTATAGGGTGGTCAATATCATTGTTCCTGCTGTGCTGAAAGGCCAAATAAGCATCAGAGTTGATAATTTGCCTGGGGTTACCCAGAAGCAGAGGAGAGGACTCCAGAGTGCCTGTTTAGTACGTTACTCACTCGATCAGTGTTTCCTGAGAAAAATCCATGTGGGGAAGGTTGGCACAATATATTCACACGGACAGAGATCACATCAAAGAGTTTAACACCTCAAATTGACAAAGGCGAAGCAGGAACACAGAGGGATGCATTAATTTTCTTCTAGTCTCACAGCAGGTTAACAGAAGAAATATGGATCCAAGCCAGGTGCCTTGCCTTGCTGACAAGCAGCGCACCCCCAGGCCAGGCTGGCTCAGCCAGGGTCTGTGGTCACACTCTCTCCTCCTGAGCTGACACCCTATTTTCATCCGGAGGTGGAAGAGAGATGTGATAATATGAGATACATTTATTTTGCACACCAGTCAAATTCTAGGAACAGAAAAGAGAAAAACTCTCTGGCAAAGGGCAACAAAATAAGAAGAGAATTTATAAATGCCATACCATGTATTTCACGTTTGGCAATTTGTACTTCAGAGTTAAAACAATTTCGGATGTGCCCTTTGAAAGCATGAGGCTGCATGCACGAAGAAAGCACCTATTTCCCTTATGTTTTGAGCAGGGAGCCATATGTTTTAAAAATTAAAAAGAACAATTAGTCTTGGAGCATTAAATCTGCCCATCTTAGGTAGCTGACTAGCTTTCTCACAGAGATGGCTGTCCCATAACAAAGCTGAGGAAACAAGGCTTAGAAATGTAAATATTAGTAGGTGTGTGGGAACATAAATCAGGAAAATTGACCATTTTAATTACTTTCATTTACTTTCATCTGCTGAGTTCCCAGGCTGACATCAGAAGTTACATCTGTCGGGTTGCTAGCAGTGTGGGGTATGGAGGCAGAGGGGCATGGGGACAGGGTAGGCTCAGTCCCCATGTGGACAGTAGGATCTGCAATGACAGCATATTATCTGATGTAAGATGTCCCTAATAGAAACAGGAGCTTCTCAACATCTCCCCCAAACATGGAAAGTACCATGTGGGGCTAGCTGTCAGCTCAGCAGGAGCTTCCAGGCCTCTGGACACTTAAATCACATCATTATTACAGACACCTCTGGATTCTCTGATTGAGGTTTTCCTATTTTGCTTGGAAGGATTATGGATGGAAGGAAGATTAAATGATAAAGTGAATCATGTGAGAGTGAGGGAATGCCTACACGATGAAAGAAAGGGTGACTGAAGAAGACCTTTTTATTTCAGTGGATTGTGTGGAATAGAAAAATACAGATTTAAGGCATTATGGTGCCTAGCACTGTGCTTAGATGCACAAGGTTTTTGTGTTGTGCCTGTTTTGACTATGAGATCCTTGGGGTAAGGACTGTGGGTTTTTTAGATCACCTAGCACAGTATTGCCCTGGTCTTTGTGCAGTCCTGGAATGAAAATATTAATGATGATTGTTTTTCATGGCAGAGGCTATGGCAGGCTATATTTACAAAGAGATTCAGTTTATCCGATTTAATTATTTTCTGCTTAAACGAAACATGTTCATCTTAGTTTTCTGTTTGTTTGTTTTTGTTTCTTAAATACTATATTCAGATGAGAAATGTCCCTCTGCAGTGTTTGACAGTTACTTTTGTGTAACCTGAGTAAGTTAATAAACATCAGAACAGATGTAGCCCCAAATATCAAATACATCATTACAGTTGGTTTTCAATGTCCATTTCAGTCTGGTAGTTTCATGCTCAACTGCCATCATAGAGCAAGAAGTAACAAGCCGGGGCCTCATTGGTATCAACCACTGGACAGCACTCAAAACATCTAGCCATTTAACAGGCAAATGCAAAATCTATAAACCAGTGTGACAAACCACCTGCTACTCCCTTTCTTCTGTTCCCTTTTCTATTCTGCAAATACAAATTACATGAATCTATATCACCAAGAAATCTGCAGACTCTAGCAGAATGTCAGCCTTTAACTCTGCTGCATATATGAGAAGGCAAATAGGAAATAGGAGCACTGGTACATTTTCTCCATGGCATTCATTATTTTATGGAGTCCTTTTTCACATCTTATTTGATTCCTCTATAACATGGACATGTTTGACTTAGTAGCTGTTTTGCTGAAAAAGAACGGAAGCTACTTCACCATTTCAGTAACCTGCTTTCAGATAGTTGTCATTTCCCTTCAATTTTGTGCTTTTTATAATTTATAGCTAAGTAACAGAGAAGGAGCTACTCTGGAATTTGCTTTTAAGGCCAGGTACATTCCAGGAGCAAAATTTAGAAGCATTATTTAACACACCATTCTGAGAAATACGTGTAATTGTGGTTGCTTTCTTATTTAGTTGGGTTGCAATAGAATCCAGCATCTGATTTGGGAATACTTTTATGTCTGTATAGTCTATTTTCTGACTCACCTTGGTGAGTAGACTATGTGAATCTCATTACTTGAATAGGTGAGTGTAGGAGGCTTCTGTATAAAAGGCTACAGTTTATGTTTATCATTTTAGCTGAAGAGGAAAGATGGGGAAAGTAGAATGGGGATCCACATCTATCAGCTAATTTTTCCTTTTCTAAACTCTATTTTTATTTTGCAGGTGATGGAAATTAAAGGACAAATGATTCATGTGCCAGAATCAAATTCGATTTTGTTTCTGGGTTCCCCGTGTGTGGACAAGTTGGATGAACTGATGGGCCGAGGCCTCCATCTTTCAGACATACCTATCCATGATGCTACTCGTGATGTCATATTGGTTGGGGAGCAAGCAAAGGCCCAGGATGGCTTGAAAAAACGAATGGATAAACTGAAGGCAACGCTAGAATGCACACACCAAGCCCTGGAAGAGGAGAAAAAGAAAACAGTAGATCTCCTTATTTCTATTTTCCCTGAAGAAGTGGCTCAGCAGTTGTGGCAGGGGCAGCAGGTTCAGGCCAGGAAGTTTGATGATGTCACCATGCTCTTCTCGGACATTGTTGGCTTCACTGCCATCTGTGCGCAGTGCACGCCCATGCAGGTCATCAGCATGCTGAATGAACTCTACACGCGGTTTGACCATCAGTGTGGATTCCTGGACATCTACAAGGTAATATCTCAAGTCCTAAGTTAACAAAATCTAATTGAAACTAAGATAGAAAAAGATCCCGGTAGCCATCTTCCTAAATTACAGACCTTCCCTATAAAAATGGAAAGGCAATATTTTTGTTTCACGTGAAAAAAAAAATCTGAAATATGCCCGTTGAAAATCAAATGCTTTGATGCTGAGCTGTTATCATGGTTCCCCCATGGGAATATATGCCTTATATTCCCATTCTCCTATAGGATCGTACATGTCCTGTATTATAGCCTGGTTTCCTTTAGGTGACACATCAGCCACAGTCCTAAGGGTGATGAAGTGCATAGTGATGATCCTCGCCCAAGCTGCAGCTCCTGGAAGGCACTCAAATACTGTTTGAGCTGAAACTTGAATGGTTTAGGGTTTAGGCACTTATCTTTCCCCTGAAAGAATTCCAATTTTCCCTAAAGAGCAGAGCATTCACTAAAAAAAGTGTTATAAGAGATTTAAACTTCCACTGAAAAACAGGAAGAGGACAGCAGATGTCCATTCATGGTAAATTGAATGAGTGGGACATGGCACTAGGGTGCCATGTTCCTTTGGTATTCTGCAGAAAAGATGTCTCATGTGTTGGTCCTATTACAGACTTCATCACCTTCACTTCTCTTCAGTGGATTCAGTGTCCAGTATGTATTTGAGAGAAAAAAGAGGGGAGATAAAATTTAATAAATGCAATTAAGATATTATCTGTGTAATTATCCTATGAAATGTACAGAGAATATGTTTTGTATATGGAATACCCTTAATTTTGTGACAGGAGAAGTAGAGCAAATTTCTTTTTATAACTGAATGCACCAAAGAAAAAAAAGTAGTTGTAAAATTGTATATTGACTTTGTTTTCTGTCTGAGGCTTGCAAACTAAATCACCAGTTTTCAAACTGTTTCAAATAGTATTTTTTGACAGGCTATAGAGAAAAGCTCTTCACAAGAGTGCTGTCCCTTTAATTTTTAGCCTCTAATACACTTTAAAAGGCATCCAAAAATATTAATTACCCACCTAAATAATAATTGTGGCTGAAAAGTTACAATACATACCACACATAGAACTGAACATAGTATATATATAGGTTGGTAGGACAGTATACCAAAGTAAAAGATCACACTGTAAATAAGTTTTGTGCTCCTGGGCTAGGGGTTTGTATTACCAACACTCAGAAGCCAAAGGCCATGTTGAGAGAGGACTACAATGGAAGTATCAGCCCTTATTTGAAAATTGTTACGGTGATATAGTCAGAAAAGATTGGAAGTTTCATCTCGTTTTGTATTTATCTGATGTTACTGCACTGGATCTTGAGCTAGCTCTGAGAACGGGACTTGAGGACCTTCTGACCCGTAGTCAAGAGTGATATCTAGTGACCCTGTTTCACATGCTGTATCTGGTACATGGGTGTAGTTAGTGTTTTCCCAGATGATTAATTTTAGTTAGCTGTTTTGAGGCATTCAGGACATTCTTTGTTGAAAACTATGGTTGCATGGGAATAGGAAATAAAGTATGTAAAACTCTATGACCTGTTTTGAAGGAAGGTTGGCTGAGTCCTGTGAGAACACTAAGAAGGAATATTTATACATAGGTCATGAATATTACATCATTTAGACCATGGCTTTCTGCCTTTCACCTAGCTTTGTGCCACTTTAGATAGAAAGATGTTACTGTATGGAAATACTGTCCTGACCAGTGAAATAAGATGACAGCTGCTGAGATAGGCAAGATAAGATTTATGCATTCAGAAAATGAATAAACACTCCAAAAAGTTAAGACCCCCATCTAATTCTATGAGCAGAGGAATGAACAAAAGCTATTTTTCTATGGAAGGATGTCTTGCACATCTAACACCCTTTCTCCGCTGTTACTGCCTTAATATAGCCAGTTCTTTCTCAGATCCTTTCATCCTGGGTTTTCCTCCATCTCGCTGCGCCCCCATGTCCCCTGAGCCTCCCTGCAGGTACCCTGCTTCCCTCCACAGCCCATCCATGAGCAAGGCAGTGCACTGTGGCTATTTTTGAGCTGTATGTACCCTTTTTTTCTCCCCCCTGCAAATCTTTTTTTCATTTGTTTTTTAACCAGAAGTCCGAAAAAGTTACTGTGGGATTAGGTGAAAATGTCTCAGTTGAGCATTACAGAAAGACAAAACTCAGGCAATGAACCCTTTTTTTGCTCCTTAGAGAATCAGGCTTAAAATAAAATGACAATTCTTTTGAAAAAGCATTTGCATTTTAAAGTAAAAATAGCTTGTGTGTTTATATCTTTTTCATTTGTTTCAGATGATATTCTGGAAGCTAAGTTTATTGCTAGGAATGATCACCACCACAACAACTATAATTTTGGAAGTTATTGTCAGGCAGTAAATTTTAGATATTTGTATTTGTATATAGATAGTATTTAGAGATAGTATTTGTACCCCCAACCTGCCTCTAAGATATACTTCTGTAACTAGGCTACAGAAATTTATCATGTGACCTATATATACATCAAAACAGATCAAATTTGCTTGTTTTTAAACAACATGGCAAGAATAATTTGCAAAGATTATTTGGTAAGTACTTCTGAATACCAAATTCACCATTTTGTAAACACAAAATTAAGAAAAATTCATTAAATAAATTCCATGCTGTAAATTATTCACCCAGCTTTACTGTTACAGCATTTTGAATTCAGAACCTCGGTGTGTCTAATCTTGGACTCAGACAATGAATGTAATATTTTCAATTGTCTCATGCTATTCATTCAGGGATGTTTACAGAGAAGTATGGCGCAGAAAGAAGAACAAAGATCCTCGCATTTAACAAGTCAGACATAGAGGGCAAGCATAATGAGCTGTTGGATACAGAATAAGAAATGCTTGGAGAGGGCTGAAGGGGAACGAATTAGACTTTGAAATTTCTTGGAAATGAAAGTAAGTAGCTATAACTGATGAGGTAGGGAAAGGATATCCAATGGATGGATGCATAGGTAAGAATGACACAGACAGATGGTGGGCTCAGAGCATGAACTTCACAGGAGCATTCTGAACGGATACCAAAGATGACAGACTGCGTTTGTCCAGGCTGAGGGAGAACACTCCAGTGAATGAGATGCACGGTGAAACGGGCTGGGGTGACAATTTTAGCAATGTGGAAGAATCTGTGTTTTAGAGAGTGAAACTTTAGAAAGAATCTGCTTACGTATAGCCTTGATGAAAGATCAAGCGGGACACTCTTGGAGTAATACAGAAGGGAGAAGATGTGAGAGAACTAAGACCTGGCAATGCATTTGGAAACTGGTGCTGCTGACTGTCTGAGCTACTTATATTTGGCTTGGAATTGAGGAATGGGAGAAAAAGATGCTGTCGAGCAGGGAGTGCAAATCAAAGCAATGTAGACACAGATGCTTGGTAAGTTAGTGTCTGTGGGCATGCAAGTAGAAACATGGACTCCAGGAGCAGAAGTAATGGGAGAGAGAAGATCTCAGTAAATTTTGAAAGCAGTTGCTTTGGGTAAGATATATACTGTTTGGCCAGAGTGTTTGTGTCTTTGTTTTGACCTGTTTTTCTCTGTGTGTTCCTGTTGTTTATGAGCCAAGTGCTGGGAAATGATGCTCCAGCTAAACCATCTCATTATCAAATAAGCTATTTAGATATGCTCCAGCCATGGCTGCTGGCATTTAAAACGTAACCCTGCAGACTGAAATCTTCCCTGCTTAAGATTCCTGCAGCTTCTGGTTCTCCCTCCAAGTAATATGTCTTTGACATAGGTTCATTTTAAATATTTTTTCTTGTTGAGTCCTTTTGCCTGCGTAGGCCGGCTTTCCCAGCTCTTTTCCCTTTTTTCCTTTCTGAATCAACCCCATTTCCTTCCCTTGCCCTTTAACTACTGCATGGAGTAAAGGCAGCATGTATTGTGACTGGTTTTTTGGTCATGCATGCACTGGCTGGGTGGCTATATATGCTGGCTGGGTAACGCCAAGCCAAATAGAGCAGAACCAGGCCTGCTCTTGTAGGTTTTAGTTTCTTTGTCTTTTCTCTGGACAGTGCAGCATTTGGCCTTGAAGACATTTGCAGATTTTCCCCTGATGCTAAACTTCTCTTTCTGTGAAGTGCTGAGTCCCACTTTCCATATTTGAGCAGAGTCCTAAATGTTTTCAACAATGAACTGTTGTCAGCTGCCAAAATTTCTGTTGTACATCTTTGTTGTCAAAATTTTAATTGAAAGCTTACTGAATATTTATTGAATAAGGCAATATCATTCCACAGGTTAATTTTATAGTTAGAATTCACAGCTTCATTATGTGAATTTCTGCTTTCTCTTTGGTTTCATTATTTGACTAAACTGACACTCTCTCTGAGTGGTGCCACACACATGCCTCAAAGTCCTTTACCCGCTTTCTTGGGGTTCTCTTTGGCTATTATTCCTGGCAACATTATTTCACTTGCTTTACATTGAATGACATTATTTTATTTTTTCTGAATGATACAGTTAGTATGTCAGGTCTTCATTTTCTGATTTTATACACTTTACTCTGGTTACAGCCTTAATTTTTGCTCATTGTAAAGACCTGAGACTTCAACAGGGTTGGAAGTCTGGACTGCTCTGCAATCATTCGAGACTGAAATTCACCAGTTCTGAAAAATGTTGTTTATATTGAGGTTGTGATATAAGGCTTTTAGGAACCTAATTTTAAACTCACATTTTCTAAAAATAACACTTTACATTTTTATACTGGTAGTTTAAGTTGCAGAAATCAATATTCATTTTACAGAAAATACCAGTACTTTCTCAGTGCCATGACTATCCCTCCTTGAGAACCGGTATTTGTACATATTCATATATATGTTCTTAAGCTTACTATCAGTGCTATAATGACTAAAGAATACTGCAATGACAGGAGTCATGAGCTTCAGACTATTCTGAGTTTTTCCAGGCTTTATGTTTCAGAAGTTGAAAACCATAGTCTCCAAGTTTTCATGTAAAATCTATGGCCACTGTTTTTGTTTTCTTTCCATCACTTCTGCAGTTTTAACCTTTTAAATTCAGTGCAACTACATGACCATTTTGAGAAGGTTTCAAATTCTTTTAGCTTCAGCTTAGGCATCTGCAGAATGAAGATTATTATGAAATGCAATTAAAATATGTAAATGATACTGATACTCTTACATGAGCAATATGATATGCATAAAATACCGTGATATACCTTTTTAAGATGAATAGGTGCAGTGTTGGGGATTACTGGTGTACTATGTGTTGCTTCCTGTTAGTTTAAAGTCAGTTTTTGGTTTTGAATGTGTAATAGAAGAAAATGGGTAATAGAAGAAAATTTCCATTGCCCCGAAGCTCGCTCTCTCTGTGGTGCCACCCAGCCTGGCAGAGCTGCCCTTCAGCACGCTGCTCTGTTCAGGTCCCACCACAGAGGGCTCCTGAACCTTCTTCCTTTTCTTGCTCTGAGCAGGCTATAGCACTGAACTCTTTGAACTCTCTTGCCACGCATGGACTTACTTGCTGGCACACAGGTGTGTCTCACTCCACTATGAAGTCAGGGCAAAGCTGGGGCACGTATCTTTTTGGGGAACTCAGAATTGTTCTTGGGTTAAGTTAAAAAAAAAAGAAACACAAAAGATTCCTTGGATTTTCCTTGTAGATCTGGTGTATCACCACCCAAGAGCTCCAGGATATTTTAAGACTTCCCATTACTTTAAGCATGTATTTTTCTGCAGTCTTTTGGAGGATTTACACTTTTTGTCTTAAGGGAGATGTGCAAATGAAGCAGCCGTGCAGGCTCCAGAAGAGTTATGCTTTACTTTATAAACATACAGACCTGCACAAAGCAATGTTCCCCTGCTTTAGGCAATTCATCACGTGAGAATCCTCTAAAGAGTCTAGGATTTCTGCTTTTGTATATAATTTCTTCTTCAGAATACCTTGCTTGTATATATTTCCTTCTCTCTTTCTCTTTTGTCTCTCTCCTTCCACTTTCTTTTATCTGAAAAGCACACATTTGTTTATAAGCGTGCCGCTCCATTTCTCTTGAGCTGCTTGGGAGCCTTAGAGCCTATGTCTAACTTGCAGATCCTGGGAATGCTTCCCAAGTCCTCAGTTTGTGTGTGAACCCTGGTTATATCCTGACTTTTTATTTGGACAGAACCCAGAAGGGTATCCTCCTTTGGGGCTCCCTGCTCCATATTGAGGAGCAAGCCCAGACATAGCGGCTGGACAGGAACCATGGCTAAGAGCATGCCGTATTGCAGCATACAGGTCTCCCTGATGCTATGTTTTGTAAAACCACCATTAATACTTAAATCCTTTGTTTTCTTCTGTCAAGTTTCTCCACCTTCTAAATTTTACTCCCTCTGAGGCAATGGAGAAAATTGGTGATTTCACTTTCCACCAGCCTAGGCTATTTCCATTTAAACAGTCCAGTATTGTGTCAGATCTAGAGGACACATAGCACAACTGTGAAGACATATGGCTGGCTCTTCATATACATGAGCATGCCAAGATGCAGCATTTTCATTCATGCAAATAGCATTCATAACTGTACGTTAATTGCTTAGATGATTTAAATGAATATGGAGGATACTTAGGTAAGTTAAAAGAAACTAACTAACGTATGAATTTCAAGACAGATAAATTAAAGCTTGTGTAACCTTGAGGAAAATGTTATTGTTCAGTAGTAGTTTTAATACCAGGCATACCTGTAGCAAATTAAGACCACTGTTACATCTGGAGAAAGGCAGTCACATTAAACTGAAATGTGTGTCTTAAGTTATGCATGATTATTTTAATATTTGCTTATTTTGTTAAAGAGTTCTTTAGTTTGACATTGCAACTGCCTCACATAAAGCAGAATGCCAGCCAGGACATTTTCTATTAATCAGACATATTTGGTCTGATTTTTGCAATTTCATATTTGCCTACAGAAGAAAGAAATCATTTATGCACTATGACTTTTGTATTCCATGACTGTTGTGTGCAAACCTGATGTTGACATCATGTAAACTGTAAGTCTTCTAGCATGTCTCTATTTTAACTAGTGAAAAAACCCTTTTAAAATACTAGATAAGAAGTCTACACAGCAAGTACTATTTGTCTCTTTTCCTTTCATAAAGAAAACAGCACTCTGAATTAATGTGTAGATGAAAGAGTTCCTCCATATATTGGATACTGAAAGATTTATGCTTGAGACTGCTAAGTAGGTGCTATAGAAAGAATTTGAAAACAGCTCTTCCTGCAAAATGCTCCTGAACTTGTCAGCATGTAGCATCATTAAACTTACTAAAAATAAAATGCCCTCAGGCCTGGTAAGAGCAATTGCTTCATAATTAGGCTCTCAGGAAAGGACCTGGGATTTATAGTAAGACATTTCTTTTAAAAAATTATCTTTACTAGATGAGCAGATTTCTGAACTTCATAGGTGGACACTTGGAATCCATTCCTGCTAACATGGGAGGGGTTTTCCATACAGTGAACTATTTCCAGAAGCAGAATGCAGTGTCATAAAAGCATTGCAGAGTTACCTTGAAACTTAGGCACAAGGTTTCACTGCTTAGGAGTTAATTTTGAAAAGTTGAGAGACAGAAGAGAACCAAACACTAAGGTAGAAAGTAAAGGAGATTCTTGGGTCCATTTGAAGACAGTCTTATTCTCAAATCCTATCTTGAAAACTTTTAAAACCTTTAAAAAACAGGAGTTTTTTTTGTAGTATCCCAGAGATTTTGGGAACCTATAAATAATATTGTAGCTAACAAGTAGAATTAATTTCTAGCAAAAAACCCCAGACCTAAGTATTTTAAGCTGACAGATGTTGTTAAGGTTCACAGTGTTGCACAATTCAACTGCGTTTCAAAGCTTTTCTGCCAAGTCTGTGCAGTGGAAAAACATATAGAATACTTCAAAATGCAAACAGAACTAGGCTTTAATTTGTATTCACACAACATCAGGAAAACGAATGGATTTTGATTAATTTGAAAAAGGTCAGTATTCACTATTATATAGACAGAAATGTAGATCTAGAAGCCACCTCAGGATCAAGTATACTTAGGCCACACTCGGTGGAGGCTTTTCTGAATTGCACTTACACCACCTCCAGAGAAAGAGCACACACACTTCACCTCTCAGTGGAATAACCTATCTAGTTTCTCACCAGAATGTTTCTCTGACATTTCTTTCCGTAGAATCTGTATTTTAGATTAAGTGACTTGTTCAAGTCTTTCTACCAAAATACTTCACATCTGCCCTCCCTCCCACTTAGTGATTAATAACATCCCTGACCTGCATGCCAAAATATGCATGCCAAGATACAGGACTTTTTGAGCTAAACAGGATCTTGCTGTTGTGCTGACAAACAGTATCTTAGCACTAGCAGTCAACACACTCATGCAATCTTTTTTCCTGTTTTGGGGTACTTTATGGGAGCAGGAACATGCACTCCGTAGTGCACTTTCAAAGGCACGGGGTGAGTCATGCATGAGAAGTTAACAGCTCACTAGAGTCTTCTGAGAGTTTCACAAACTAAGCCTTCCCAGTCTGTGGCCATAGTAGCCCACAAAAACCTGGTTTTCAGCCATTTCTCAGAAAAAGCACGCTGATGAAAACATGGGAGGGGTCTTGTATATCAAATGACAGTCTGGGCATGGAAGCAGGCAATTAAGTAAAAATATAGACATTTGGGTCCTGCTGTAGTAAATGGGTAAAACAATGAGGTTTCCAGAATTCAGAATGGAATACATCATGCCCTGGAATGGATGGAATACATCATTTTTCTCTTTAGTGACTATGGAAAAAGTATAGATGAGTAGCTTAAATTAGAGGCTTAATTTTTGTGTGACTGACACTAGGTAGTGTGAGTCCCATCGTGAATGACAGTGTTGTAAGGTTATTACTGATTTGCAGAGGTATATTTGGAGAAGGATTTGGGCAGAAGGAAATATGGGAGATGTCAATGACATCTTGAGGTAGAATATGGATATCAAATAAAATGCTCGTTGTGATGAGTGCTGAGATTGCTGACTTAAAATAAAACTAGAATGGAGAGAATCTCCCTTTTCTTCAGTCTTTGTCCCATACCAGTTAAAAAGGTATCCTGTTTGCTGCTGAACTAGAAGTCACGGACAGGAATAACGAAGCCCAAATGATAAGTCTGAAGGACCACTTTGCCATCTACCATGGCTTTTTCCTTACTTTCCTGCTGTACAATTTAGGGCAGAAAACAGATGAAAGAAAAGCCCATTGAGAGATACTAATAACTTCAAAGGTTTCTTACAGAGTTATAATTGCAAGAATTTAATCTTAAGGCTGAACTTTGCTGTATTCCTTTAGGGGGAAGACATTTCAGCTTTCATAAAAGAAATATACAGTGTTGAGGTACTATTCGGTGTTGCAGATGGAATGAAATATGGATAAACAGGATAATGAAAATTTTGGGAAGGCATAGGTCTTTACTGCAGTACCTGAGAACACTTCCCAGCTTCCAGTTCCAGGTGCATTCCCATCCTGAATCCTGGCTTCATGCTGGGGTGAGACTTAAAAAACCACCTCCTTATGTATTTATATGCTCCCATGGAAATGCAACCTAGGTGTGCAGGAAGCGAAGATGTGCTCCAGTAAGTCCAGGCTGAGGAGTACATATGGAACTTACTCTAAGAGACAGTCAGGTCCATACCCTGACTTTGCTCCTTAAGAAACTATTTCCAGGTTTTCAAAACGAAATTAATAAGCTAGAAGTCATTGATTTTGTTGTTAATGTAATCGTAAGAGTCACTTAAACTTCTTATTCTCCAATAAATGCTGTTCTGAGCCTGGATTAATCTCTAAGAGTGGAAGGAGAGTGTAGAAAGGTTTTCCACTGGTTCATCTGTCCATCTAGAGGACTGAAGGACTGTTTGATTTCCAAGAACTTCCCCTGTCCTACGTCTAAAATTCACGTTCCTCTGTGACCTTCCGTGTTCAGTCTGCCCTTCTGCCTCTTCACATGGTCTGGTTAATTCTTTCTCTTCCGTAGTTCTGAGACAGAAGTGAAACTATACTATTTGTAACATAGAACTAGTCATCTAGGCTGTCCTCACAGTCAACAGAGGGAAATATGATTTCATAGGGCGAGTGTAAATCTTTTTTAGTGTGAGATTCATCTTTTCCTGAAGGAGATGCTTAGCCCAGGTCCAATGACTGCTAGGGTTCTCATTTCAGTCCATTGATTATAAAGAGAATTGAGAGTGAATAACTCATATTCAGATTACTATATTAGAAATGTCTCTGGTTAGGGGAGCTGAATCTTGCTCATGTAGTCTACACCTTATCAACTTGCAGCCTATGTGCTTGAAATATTTCTTCTTCCCTGATTGTGCCATCTACTTCTCATGTGCTTTATTTTTACAGTTATTTAATCATGTTATATAGTTGAATGCCATGTTATGTTGTTTAATGCATAGAGTGTATTTTGATTGAGTAAAATGAAGTTTCACTGCATTTAAATTTCTCTCTTACAATCAGCATCAATTCAAATTATTACTTCCCTAATTTCATTGCTTTTTATTATATTGGCACTGCAATAACTCCCATCACCACCAAGCATGAGAATTGTGCTGTCTCTCAACAGGGTCCCTTAGAATACTTTACTGATTAATTCAAAGCTTGACTTTCCATGACTTTTGCAAATGAATATGATGATTTTCATCCAAAGAACTATATGTATTGCTCACTCCTGTTGAAACAATCAGTAACATGTGGGATTGACTGTAAGAGGCAATGGAGTATTCAAGGATCCTTGACATTAGTGCTGATTCTGTTCACTTTTAGCTAAGAAGAGAAATATTAACAGCATTTCATCAACCAAGGAAACTGAGGTGTTAATTTTACTGATGATCATTACAGAAAGATAAAGAAAGGCTGATGTTCTGGCAGACGCTAATCTGCTGGGTGATCACCAGGGAAACTGTAGTGTTGCAGCTCCAAACAATGCAAGTCTGTGGCTCAACTGAGAAGTAAAGTTATGCATAATAAAATATACAGAAAAAAGGGCTTTTTTTTTCAAAATTGGTTTCCTTCCTGCCTTCCTTCCTTCCTTCTCTCTTTCTCCCTCCCCTCCCCTCCCCTCCCCTCCCCTCTCCTCTCCTCTCCTCTCCTCTCCTCTCCTCTCCTCTCCTCTCCTCTCCTCTCCTCTCCTCTCCTCTCCTCTCTTCTCTCTCCTCCCCTCCCCTCCCCTCCCCTCCCCTCCCCTCCCCTCCCCTCTCCTCTCCTCTCCTCTCCTCTCCTCTCCTCTCCTCTCCTCTCCTCTCCTCTCCTCTCCTCTCCTCTCCTCTCCTCTCCTCTCCTCTCCTCTCCTCTCCTCTCCTCTCCTCTCCTCTCCTCTCTCCTCCCCTCCCCTCCCCTCCCCTCCCCTCCGCTCCTCTCCTCTCCTCTCCATAGGAATATAGGTCACAAATCAGAAAACATTTCATTATTGCCAATGGAGGAAAAACAATAATAAAAAAATTTGCCATTACTTTAATGTTTCCTTGGACAGTTTGAATATTACATCATGAAAAGTTCAGAAAGTGTGGATAATTTTCAGCTTTAATTTTTCCAGTGGAATTTGTGTAGCAGATTTTTCTTCTTGGAATTAAAAGATAGAGTATTAGAGGGAAAAATCAGTGGCTCCAGTATAACCTTAATTATCTAAATGTCAGGGGAGACAGAAAACATTTGGGCGACTGAAATTTCAGATAATTATCAATATAGCTAATAGATATATTGGGAGACAGGGTGTACCATATAGTTAAAGTTTGGATTACAGTAGAAACTGCCATAACAAGTGCATTATAATGGTCCATGTTTGACAGTATTGAACGTGGATACTTGAAGAAGTACAAGAAGCCCCATGAGCTACTTATGAAATGTCAGATACATATGGCAGACTTCTTTCTAGCATTTTCATTTTGAGATTTACACCCTAAAATACAAGGATTATGTTCTTTACCACTGTATTTGCTGAAGCATCTATTAAAATCCTCACTGTTTGCAGAACTGTTTGATTGTTCTTTAAAAAACTTGCAAAATACTTTTTATCTCAGTAAGATCTTGTGTTCAATAAGTTTCACATGCTTCCCTCTTTCCTAATCCATAAGGATGCTGATGTCATTGATGTCTCTTGCCCTCCCACCCTGCACCACTGTGAAGAGCCCACCTCTGTTTCCTAGAGGACCTCCCATAGGCACGGGGCGCTGCTGTTAGGTCCCCCCGAAGCCATCTCTGCTCCAGGCTGAACAAGCTCAGCTCCTCCAGCCTCTCCTCACAGGGCAGGTGCTCTGGCTCCCACCATCTTGGTGGCCCCCCCCAGAGCTGGATCCAGTTTATCAATCTCTGTCTTGCACTGAGGGACTCAAAACTGTTCACAATATCTAGCTGTGGTCTAACGAGTGCTGAGTAGGGGGTGATAACCACTTCCCCCAGTCTCTGTTCATACAGCCCAGGCTATCATTGGCCATCTTAATCCCAGGACTCGCTGCTGGCCCATGTGCCGCTTGCACCAGGACCCTTAGGGTCTTTCCTGCAGAAGTTGCTCCTCAGGAAGTTGGTCCCAGGCTGTATCAGTTCCAGGGAAATTCCTTCCAAGGGACAGGACTTTGCTTATGTCCTTGTTGCATTTCATGAATTTCCTGTCGGCAAATTTGTCGCGCCTATCCATGTCTCTCAGGATGGCAGCCCTGCCCTAGAGCAAATTGACCGGTCCCCCCAGTTTGGTGTCAACTGCAGACTTGATGAGAGTGCAAATAATATTATCAGGAAAAGAAGCACAGGTTTTGTCAGAAAAGGCAGATATATTTACTCAGTGAAATTCTAGATTTTTTTTTTACATGCTGTATTTTGAAAGCAGTACACATTGCATGCACCTAGAACAATGTGTCTGTTATTTGGGTAGGAGAGGGGGAACAAGCATGGGCAATAGGTGAAAGCAGAGGCAAGTATTTTAAGATGGAGAATAATGCTCTTCTGTGCAGGGGAAAAAAACACACACAAACCAGAAAACTTAGTTTTCTCAGTGAGAAAAGTTAAGTGAGGAAGGCAAAGAGCATTAAACTTCGATTAGCTAAGCCATTACCCCTTTCCCTGCTGCTTATTTCTATTTTTTTTCACTCTGAAGCTCTTTAAGAGGAAACGGATATCATTGCAACTGCTGTTTGTTATTATTTCAATATTATAAAATGAAATTTTATAGAATATCTCCCAGCAGTAGGAGAGTTTCAGGGTATTGGCAGATTGCTCATAAGTGATAAGAAACAGGTTAGTAATAAGCTTCTCATCAGCTAAATATAGCATATACACTTTACATACTGTGGCTGTAAACAGGGTGTGGAGCGTAGAGAAACTGTTTAATATTCCAAGTTTTCCTGCCAACTTAGAATTATAATGATTATGAACACACACTTACTTAAGCAGAAATAAATATTTCTGATGATTAAAATAACAGAAACACGTGAGACCACGAGCAGGATTTGTTGCATTTGGAAACTCAACTGAATTTGAAGAAATATCTGTTACTCTATAAAAGGAGGATAAGAAATCAAGACATGGAAAGGGCTGAAGAATATCTATGTTTAGTTACTCTATCTAAAGTCTATATGTGTGATGCAGTTATATAGATAATCTATATATGTTAATAGAATAAACCAGATAAACTTTGAACAGCATAATGTATTCTTCTTCATATGTGTACCATTGAAAGGTTTTCTTTTCTCAAGGAAGAGCATCCTTGAGCAAAGGATGGTTATGCAATATTTATGTATTTACTTTCCAAAGTAATCCTGTATTCACTTGATCAACTGTGTATGACATCAGGGTATCCAGGAATGTCCTGTAGTTCTTCATCCTGAATCGCACTGTAAATTTTTTTCCAGTGCCTTGTGAGAAGAAAAAAAATCTGTTCTTTCTGTGCGTATATCTATCAGGAAGGTGCTGAAGGATGAATGTCCCTTGAATGGATTTGGCTTGAGAAGGGCTCCATTAGCAGTTAATTTTATCTCAGCAGGACAGCCAAAACTAAAAACTCAAACTCAAACTAAAATCACTAGTGCAATCTGCCTTAAGGGCTTTTATTTATGTGTGACACTTTGAGTTAGAGACAATACTTTAACTGTGTTTATCTCTATAATGAAGGCAATCCAACTTTTTATTTCCAATTTATTTATTTATTTTGCAAAAGAGCATTGAACAGTCCATAGAAACAGAGGCATAGATTATTTTAGGGTGAATGGTACTAAATATTATAACCCTTAGGAGTGAGATAATAAATACCTATGCAGCGCTGTGAGTATTTTGGAGATGGGAACAATAGTACACAAGTACCCTTCAGAGGAAGGTGAAGGATCTACAAGGGACATGCTGTTAAGGGTATATTTTCTTCCTGAAAGAAGACAGCAATTTTTTAATTTTCAGACCCATTTTTTTGTACATATTTAGTTTTAATCATAAGCAAAAAAGCCCTCTTGATATAATTTAACCCATTAAAAAAGGAACAAACTGCACACAGACTTATTTATGGCTCTTACATGAAAAAAAAAAAAGTCATGAGTACTCCACTGTAACAGTTATAATACAAATTATCTATCAGGCTTTTACAGGAAACCTGTTGAGAGAGACAGGACTAACACTAGAGCCAGTCCTCCCTCCAGCTACTTCTTTCAGTGGATTTAATATTTCTGATTGGTGTAGGAATTTCAGATTAGAATTGCCACAACAGTGACCCCCACGATGACATTTTTTATATTTATTTCCAAGTTGTGCTTTGAAAAAGGTGCTAGTAAAATTCCTTAGATTGTTGGGATTCCTGAATATTTTAGATGAAAATCTTTAAACTTGCCATTGCAGGTTTCATTTACAAAATGATATTTCCCCCCTTGTGTGTAACCCTGTGAAATGAATTGTGACGCTTCTGTTCCTTCATTATTCTAGAAGTTCATATACATAATGACTGGTGCATATTCATGCATTCACGAGGAAGAGTACAGAAGCAGGGATGTTACTTCAATACACCACATTTTCCCTTCTAAACTGTCACTGAATCAACACCCCAACTTTATACCCAGGGAACATCATTCAGCTACAACTTCCAGTTTCTCAGTTAAGTAACAGAACACAACACAAGGTTTAGCTATTGGTAGTTAGAAGAGACCTGTTGGAGCTGCCCGGGGGACAGCTTGCTAACCTCTGGACACATTAGATTGGAGAAATGCTATTCTGTCTGCTGGGCTACCAGCTTCATCTGCAAGTCATATTCCACCTAAAATCGGTATGAATTAAGAACAAGTGACTATAAGACAATTACTATAGAGCTCAACTTCTATAAAAAGCACTGTTCATGTCTAAAACAGACATACTGTATCTACCGAGGACAAACAGAAGCTGGGTACATAGAAAATAACTTCCCAAAAGTAGAAGGTACTTTTGTTTGTTTCCTGCTGCAAGTCTTACACATTGTCACTCTACAGTATTCAGCAGTCTCAGGATATCTACCAAGAAGCTTTTTCTGAATTGTAGAGTACACACAACTACTTCAATTAATTATGAATCTTAATCTTCGATTTGTTGAGGGCCTGACTGAAAATCTTTTGGACATTTCCGATGACTTGATGCGGAGTTATAGAAGGCTTTAGAGAAGGCCTTTGTATAGCAGTGTAATTAGCTGCAATGATTCCTGGCTTCTTTGTTTGTTAATTAAGAATAAAAATGATATCCTCTGTTTTTTATAGATTGGTCTAATTTTGAAATCTGAGTTTAACCGCACTACTCTTCTATGGTGCTATATATTAATTCCTAATTAATGAAAGCTCCAGTGAAGCTGGCCAGAGTGAGTGTAAATCAGTGAAAAGGGATGAAAAGTAGGTAATAGTAGGTCAGGCTATCAGTGAGTGGCTAGAAATATTAACAGCAGTAAGAAACAATTATTTAACTTGAACAAAAGTGTACCAAATCTTAATAAAGGTAAAACTGTCAATCATGTGCAAAAAATGGCTGAAATATTCAAAACAGAATATATTTTGTTTTTTAAAAGAAGCAGCATAATCTATTCCAGTCTTCTAGTGCTAGCAAAATACCTTTTTCTGCATATGTATCTAGGAAGGATATAAAAATAAAATATACGACTAATAATGCACTATAATAGTCACATTACAAAGTCAAAAACTCAGAAGTTAGTTTATCACATGGTAGAGATTTCCTCTGAAGTTTCATTACTGTATATCATGTTGAAGAGCATCAAACAGATCTGAGTGCTGCTATTTTTAGCCACCTTGAGTAGTACCTTCCTTTTCTCTAAATCCTATTGACGTTTATTTGAATATTTATGGAGTAAGTTGCTCTCTGGTGTGCACAGTGATTTCAGGATCTACCCAGCAGATAGTTTGAAGTGAGCTATGAGCAGTACTTTGTTTTTCTGGTCCAGTGCTTGCTCCTCATCTAAGACAAGAGAAATGCCCTTCTTCTCCATGTGTCTGACTCACTGACGGGCCCAGCCTGAAATTCTGAAGTGCTATGTATCGCTCTCATTGCAGTTTCTATTTTAATGTCCTCATATAACCTCATGAAGTTCAACAAGGCCAAGTGCAAGGTCCTACACCTGGGTCAGAGTAATCCCTAATATTAATACAGACTGGGGGATGAAGACAACCTCCTAAACTGCAGGGAGTTGGCAGTCTCTGCTTCTTGTGGACAGAGTTCCTGAGATAAGGCTTGGGTAAAACAGACAGACAGACAGCAGTATTGATTGCTCCTACAGGTTTTTTTCTATATACAAGTACTATTAGGAGCTTCCAAAAGTGATGAGGAAGCTCTAACAGCTGTCTCAGCTCTCAGGCTCTCAGCTCACAAGAAACCCTCAGCTTCTTCTATATATCCTCCTGCGCAATCAACACGAAAGGCTAAGGAGCCAAACTTCACAATGGTCTTGTAGCAGTTTCTTTAAGTTTGATGGTGGGAAGTATTTGCTCATACTGCTGTTCTAGATTCATGCTCTGGTTACATTTACATGTAATGCTTACTTTTTGAGATACTATTTCCAATTCTGTTTATCAGGACTGGAAATGAATCTGAGAGGGTCCAAGTCTACTAATATTAGTAGAATCCCTGCAGAGAGAAGAATCAGCTGTGTTTATTCCCTGAGTAACTCCTTGCTCAGTGCATGCTTTCTTCTCACCCTAGTCTTTGCTGAAGCCTTTTCTGGCATTCCTGTAGTCTTGTGGGCAGGGTGAAAGCCAGATTAGTTATGTAGCAAAAACCAAACTAATCCTTGAGGGCTGAGTCTGCTTGGGCATGTGTTAACGGACTGTGTGCAGAGCACATTGCAGATGTGTGGGCAAGCAGACTGCAAAACACAATGCTGTCAATAAAGCTGCAGAACTTGAGGGCTTCAGTGTTTCTCATGCTGCCTTTATCCAGAGCCAGAGGGCTTCTGTAATTTCCTTTGCTCCCGCTTCCTCCTGAGGGACAGCTTTCTTTAAAGAAAATCAAGGATAAGAGAGAGGTGAGGCCTGTCTGAAGAGACCAGCGGGATCAGTCTGCTGAACTTGATGCCTGAAGGTAGGGAATTCACAGTCAGGTAGCCGGCATAGTAGAGAGAGGCGGCAATTCTTATTTGAAAATAACAGAGGCAGGTGCAGTCAAAAGTCTGTAGCAATAGCATCTATTGTAAATTATCCCTATACCAGGAAGAGCTACCTGCTAATGAGAAGTTATAGACTCTCCACTGTTTTTTATGGTGATGTTTTGCTTTTTCTAATTCTCTTCCTGATACACTTTTCTAGCAGAGCAAATAATAATTACGAATTATTATTATGTAGCACTATTCTTACCCCACAGCAAACTCAGCCAGGATAGTGTCAAACAAAGCTGCAAGCGATTTCTCATTTAGGAAAATAGAGTTTTCTGTATTACTGCTATGGGAGAATGTTATCGTATCTCAGCTGATGGCATACACTGTTCTAGATGTAATGATCTTCTTTGGTTATAATGGTGATGAACCACTATGCAATTGCATGTCAGGTTTTGACTGCACCTGTTTGCAAACTGAGGTAATTATGCTCCGTTGTCTAATTGCGTATTTTATGGATGTTTTGCTCACATGTTTTTAAGCAATGCTATTTGATTGCAGATAACTAATGGTAGGGATCTCTTCTCATTATCATACTTTAACATTTGATTTGTCTGATTGCTGCAGGTGGAAACAATAGGTGATGCGTACTGCGTTGCGGCAGGGCTTCATAAGAAAAGTCTTAGTCATGCTAAAGCCATTGCCCTGATGGCACTGAAGATGATGGAGCTTTCAGAAGAGGTTCTCACTCCAGATGGGAGCCCTATTAAGGTAACCCCTTTGCTCTTCATTCTCAGCTAGTCAGTGGTATGTGGACCTGATTAATTTCATCATGTTCTGTCAGTAGAAGTCTGTTCATTGCTAGGAGAATTTAAAATTGCATCAATATATCACAGTCTTTTTTGTGGACATGTATTTCACTGGTGCCCGTCAACAGTCATGTAAGGTATGCCTTACTTTAGTAAGCACAGTAGACCACACAGACTAGCTGTCACCTTGTCATATGCATTGCATGCCTATTTGTGGTGGAGGGCATTAGATGCACTCCTGGAGCCTTTCTTCCAATTCAGTTTAGTGTGAGAAGAAGACAGTTCACATGATCCGGGACTGTCCCATGCTACAAGCCAAAGCACAGTATGTGATGGCAATTGGGAAATTCGCTTCAGAAGTAGGCTCCTGATCTGAACGTCAACGTTAGTGTAGAGGCCCTCAGAGAGTTCTGCAGCTCTAAGGGGCCACATAAAATAGTTGTTGACCTGTATAAAAGAAGAATGTGTAGGCTGCCCGCTCTTTCTCAGTGTTAATGTGCTCCCTTCCCACACAATTCTGGTTCCTTCTCCTAGATTGGTACAAGAGTTAGCAGGAGATGGAAAACCACATGTCCTTTTGTACCATTTTAAAGTGCCACTGCTGTTCTGCTTCTCTTCATATTATACCAACCTTGTAGCTGCTGGCATTTGGAATTGGTAATGTTTAGGTAGAAGATGGAGGTTCAGCAGGGAAGAAAAATCATGGAGATATATATGTGCCTTTCTTTTTCAAGGGTCAGATTGCGCATTGTTTTCATTATGTGTACTCACTCCTGTTAAATTGTTCTTCCCATAATACAAACCTTTTGTTTTCAAAGAAAATGGGGGTATATGTAGCACAATTATTCAACACTGTCTAAAGCCTATAACAAAAGCCATATGTAGCTGGATGAGAAGGTCGGACAGACTTCCCATGGGATGATTTACATCATGGTTGACATGCACTTTGTAAACTGCAATTCCTCACGTCTGTAAAAAAATGAGGGTTGCATCCGAAATGCTGCTGCTTTTTTTTTTTTTCCAAAAATTGAAAGACCTGTTTTGAAGGTTTAAAACTTGACAGAAAGGAGGTAAATTTTTTAAAAATGTATTCAGGGATGTTGCTGTGATGCTCCTTGAGTAATAAAATTGTACACTTCTGAGTTCAAACTCTTCTCTATGTATTAGTTAGGTCATATCTTGAACTATATTCCTTGAATGGTGTATGGTGAATTAAGAGAGATTTAATCCAAATGAATTGTTCTGTCCAGAAAGGACAGTGTGGATGCAAGGCAACCAAACTAGAAATTCCCTAAAATATGGCAACACAATATTCAAATTAAAATATATTGAGTTCTGGATGAAATATTTTTATTTTTAGGTATCAATGCTGCCGATGAATTTTTTTAAATGTCAAAATAAAATACTTATTTGTTTATTGAAAAATGTCTACATATTCAAAAGAATAACTTTCTGAAAAAATATCTTGGACTATGGATCTTGAAGAAAATTTTTTTTAAACTTCATGTGGACATTCATCAAACACGGAATAAACATTTAAAGACAAATGTTGTCTGAAGATATCAGAAGACATAGCATTTTCAGTTTTGATATAAGACTGTTTCAAACAGGTATTAATTTAATCCTATTAAAATAGATTTTCTAGATTGTTTGATGATTTCTCTATTTTTCCAATTGCTATAGCTGATTAATATATTCTAGCTACACTGTCTCATGCTGGGAGAGCTGTCTTCCAGATCCTCTCCATCTTTTCACTTTCTTCTGAGTGATCGCTGCAATTGTAGGGAAATTTTGAAGGTGTATGTTTTGCTCTGAGAGTCACAGTTTGTGACTGCTTTCATTACCACTGTCATTATTTTTCAGAAAATTCCTCATGATTTCAGTGGCTGCATAAGAAAACCTGTAAAAGAAAGACTATAAAGACAGCACAGAGGAAAAATGCTTGCACAGAATAAAATGCTAGGGATAACCAAACTTTCAAAAAGTGCTGATAAACCTCCTTTAGAATTCAGAAGAAAAAAGTCAGTTCATCGTACTTAAACTGAAAGTAGAGGTACTGAGAAGCTCCTCAGTGGGTGTTAGTTGTGCTGTCTTCAGTTTTATAGATGGGCAGGAGGAATGGTAATATCAACTAATCTCACCTCCTGGGTGACAAAAGCCGTAGAATGTTGTTACCTTGGTACCTAACCTGGTAAATCATGTTTAAAAAAGCTTCTTTCGTAGAGGCATCTTGAATTGATTTTAAAGATATTAAGGTTAGGATTCCTCTCACATGGATGTCTACCCTGTAAAACAATTGAAATAACGACTTTTGGAGAAGTCTACTTTAATTTGTCCTAGTTTAGGTGTCTACTCTAGGGTGAGATGAATCACACCCTAAAAATGCAGATTTTCTCAGTTGTCTGTAAGGGAAGTCTATGGACTTAGCCTACATGTGGATGTCTACACTGTAAGCTTCTACACTCTGTCAGATGAATCCTCCTACAAATGACAAAGAACGCATAGTTTTTCTTAGTGGTTATGTCAATGATCGTCACAGTTAAAAACATATGCATAATTTCTAAATTGAGTTGGCCTCTGTTGAACTGGCTAGAGTGATCCCTATTTTTGTTAGCTGCCAGTTTTTCACTTAAAAAAACATGAAGGTGCCCATCATGCCACAGATTCCCATTCGCAAATGCTCCATGTGCATAATAATGTCTTAAAGCTGCGTCAGGGGTAGTTCGGATTGGATATTAGGAAAAAATGGTCAAGCACTGGAACAAGCAAACATGCTAACGTCTCCTTGGTGTTTGCAGGGGTTTTCTCTTCCAGAGGCATATCTCTTGTTTAAGCTCTCTGAGGTCAGCACTGGAAACCGCGAGTTCAGAAGTTATTCCCCAGGTTTGTGGGGTATGACTGATACGATGCACGTTTAAGAGGCTAATTACTCAGGGGGTGACGTCTTTTCAGGCAGAGTTGTTATTAATCTGTTTGGGTTGTCCTGGTTGCAAAGATTTCAGCTCTAGGGAAACCTAACTGTAGTTATGAAATGTAGCGCTTTTTATTGATGAATACTCAGTTAGATATGTCTGACTTTATGATTATGGTTTATGGAATATATATATTTTCTAAATTACTTTGATGGATATATTTTGTTGTTGTCTTGGGACTGAATTCACCAGAATGCAAATATTTACTTTTTGTAGTGCTTGAAGTGTTCATCCCTGTGATAGCAGTGGATATCTTATTGAATGACACTTGGAGTCTCCGAGAGAAACTCAGGAAGTTAGGAAGAAAAAGTAAATAAATGAATGAAAAGATACCATATCACATAAGTGGGAACTTAGGATAAGATTTTCACCTATAAAGTGCATTAGCAGACAATCAGATGAAATTTGTTATCTGGGTACACAGTTATCATTTGAAACTATTCATTGTAGCGATCACAAAAATGCCTTGTTTGTACAGCCATGTACACTTTATGAAAAAAGCTGGTGTGGCCAGTAAACAGTGATGAACCTCAGGATGGTGACAAGGTGTATGAAGCAGGTCTGATTTATGTCCAGATGATGCTCCCGCCCCCTGAGTCAGAGCTCATTTCATGCTGATGAGAGCACCATGGTGTGCAGCTGGCACAGACTCGGGCGTTTGACACTTCCAGCAGAGCCAAAGGCAGCAGCAGTGCACAAGCAGAATGGAGACCCTGAGCCTGCACTCCTTATACCTGCGTGAATAGCCTGTATTTGCAGGGTAATGAAAAAATGTTGTTTTGCAGAAAGAGAGAGCGAGCTGTATTACAGCAGCCTTCACAAATCCTATCATCAGTGTTGTAACACAATCTGCTCTTTTTGAAAGAAATATTTGTAACAGAAAATGGGCTGATCGTTCTCCTGTGAGTGATGGAGAAGGCCTCAGGTGCCTGTATGATTTTTTTAAACTCAGTTCTATTTGAGGCAAAATCCCATTATTTAGCATGAGCTAAGGCCTTAGTACAAAAGAAGGACTTTTGGTTCAGACACTGCATGTAGAATTGGATATACATTTATATCCTTTCAGCAAAACACTTTTTAGTCCAGAAGCACACGTTTGATTCAGGTTCTGTACAACTAATTATATGTAGTGCCGTATGACTGTGGTTTGAAAATACCGATTTAAAATTGCCTCCTACATTTAAGTGAGTGTTACTTGAATTTAGGATATGCTTCATCTTTTACTACATTTTTTTTAGATAAAGTGGAAGTACATTAATTTTAATAGCTAGAGGTAATGCTGTAAGAAGAATTCTCCAGAGCATTGACCTTTAGAGATAAAGGTCGCAATGCAGATCTCATTTCATGTGTTAAAACCTGTAGGATATTATCAGTGGTATCACTTTTTATCATGCTTCCAATCTTGCCTAATTAATTAATGTGCATTGTATATCCCAAAGAAACAGAAAGGCTTCCTTTTCAGTTTATTGTTAAAAAGGCTGCTCTGGCAGAGCATACCTCGTTTTGACTAATGAGATTTCCCAAGAGGTTATTCTCTAAGATTAGCTGCTTATTTTAATAGTGTATGAAGCTGGTCCTAATAGGGTTGTGAAGAGATACAGAACGGGGAACACACAGAGGAAAAGTAAACGATTTACATGAAGCTGCTGACATTAACTACAGTTACGTAGATCAAGTGTTCCTGTCTAAACCACAAAGATTAGGTCCTACCACAGTAATTGAAAACATGTTTTAAAATATGTTCCTCTACAGCAGAAAAATGTCATGCATCTTTCAAAGTATTATGTTACAATAATATGAGAATTAGGCCTGTAAATACTGTAATCACAAACTGAAGCAAATACATACCTTCACCTTTCTTTTTGCTCACCTGCTAATGACTAGTTCATGAAATAATCTAATTAGAGTAGTGCAGAAAATTTCTAGCTGATACTAGCTTCAATTCGATTAATTTATTCTCAGGTGGGGTAGGTGGGACCTTATATTTGCAAGGCACGTAGTCTGGTCCTCAGCTCAGTTTCTTTATTATCAAGATAGAGCGCTTGATGCACTTGCTTCTAACTTTCAGATGTGCGTGGCCAAACCTATTTTATTATTGGATTTATAAGCTGCACTCAAACAGCGTGGTCTGGTATTAGCACTATCAACATAAGAGCCTGTCTTCATCTATCAGCTAGAGAAAGAAGAACAGCATGGCAGAAGGACCATTTCATGTGAAGGGTGGGATTAACCTCATCTAATTTCAAACACTTACAGTGTGAACAGCTACATTGCAACTTGTTACTATAGCTCCCTCTTTAAATGGAGAGAATAAAGTTATTTTAGTCTGTATTCATCTGATGTGCTTTCAGTGTCTACTTTATAATTAAATATTTGAATGAATATTTGTCAGATAAGTCCTACCTCAAGGGTGAACAGGCTAATGAGCTCTCAGAAGGTTGGATGATCCCACTGGAAGGAGCTGGACTGAAACACAGGTTCGAATCTTTGTTCAGTTACAGCCTTTCCATTTGAAGTTTAGATGTTATCCAGACTTTCTATATTTCAACTTCCTATATATACAATGTAGGTGACAAATAATGTTTTACAAGTAGAACCATTTCTGTAGCATGTCTAAGCTGTGTGACTTTACAGCCGTGCAGCTGCATTAGTTTTGGTTTGTGTTGTCTATTTAAATACCTGTGGTTATGATGACTGGAACAATGAAAGCCTGAGTTTGATAAACCTCTAATCTCTGCTTGCCAAGTGGTAAATTTTAATAAGCATGAACTCTGCCTCATGAGTAAGGGTACAGAAGAGACAAAAGGATTGTAATGGCTCATGTCCACAACGAGAGTGACACACTTTTCTAAATAACATGGAAATGGGCGATGAATTTTAGTGTGCATAGCATCTTCTGCCGGCTCATTAAGTATTCCCCTTTGCATTACGGTAATATGGCACTTGGGCCCAGAACACAAGTAGAGTGAAAATGCCAACATTTGCTTAATATATGCTTTTTTTTAGTTTCTAAATGAAGCGGCCATTCCCATACATACAATGAGGGAGAGTAGTTTAGCAAGTGTTGTCTGTGTAATCCTTTTCAGTGTTTCTTGCCTTGCTTTTAATTTAGATTGTGGAGTGCTGGTTTTATAACAATTTAGTGGTCCTCACCAAATGTGCATCTTTACGTAAGCAGTAAAAGGTTGTCTTATTTTAAATTGTGAAAGGCTGACTGCTGATGCAGGCGTTCTCATCAGCCCTGTGTGAAAAGCTGCTGTGTTACGGCAATGCTCCTTGCTCCATCTGTGGTCTCCTAGCAACTTCGCCTTGTACCTAATGTCTACATCAGACTGGAAGGTATATAATATCCTATTTCAGGCTGGATAACTTCAAACTAGAAATTTCCTTGTACTCAAATGGAACAGTTCCACAAGAGAAACACTTGCATTAAGAGACTTTTACTAAAAATGACCAACGAGCCAGTACAAGAGTTCTTAGTTTCACAGGCTTACCAACATTAGGGCAGCACAACTCCTTTGGGGAGCATTCAAAGCCGCACATCTCAGGGGAAAGCTTGGTACTTTTTCTTGAGAGCATGCCTGGGAGATGGTGAGCCAAAGACAGCCCTGGTGATGTTTCCCTGGACTTGAAGAGAGTTCATGATGCCATAGCTCAGTTTGGCCCAGTGCCTTTGGAAATGTGAAATGAGAGGAGCTGATCTGTATTGAAGCACATCTCCCCAGGCATTTGCGAAATTGCAGGTTTTGTTAGGCTACACTAAGGGAAAATTCACTTTCCTCAGCCCTCCAGTCATTTTCACTCAAGTGCTTCCTTTTGTCTGATTTTAATAATTATCAATTGCTTTAAAAAAAACAAAATCACACCCATTACTTGCAACTTCTATTCTTTTGAAGGGACTTTGTCATATCCAGTTATATGTCACACCCACTGTATGACAGTGTTACTGCATATATGTTGCAATTACAAGGGTAAGTGGAGTTTAATGTGACTAGTGGCTGCACAACAGCAGCTTTGTGGAAGAGGCTGGTCTGAAAATTAGATTGATGTTTATTCTACTGAAGAAGGAAGTTTCCCGAGAGTTGGTTATTCTTTTAGGTGACATGCATTTCTTGTGTTAATCAGGTACCTAGGTAAAATCTGCAGTAGATGATAAAAGTAGACTTTCAAAGCTACCGGGGCTTGATCCTGCACAGGATAAGGGTCAGCATGCTGTGCATACAATCGCAGGGCACAGAGGCATATCAGGATTGGCAGTCCAGTGTAAGCCCAATTTGAGTTAATTAACTAGAAGGCTGGGAGGATATTCTGTTTCTGACTGCTGGGAGGAAGGTACCTGAAAGACAAGCAGAGAGCTAAGTAATAACATGAGGATCACTGAGAAGAGGTTTTGTCTTTGGACCTGGCCATTCTTCTCTCATGCCATGCTTTCTCTGACATTGTTGTTCTAGCTGTGCGTAAGCAGCACAAGCGCCTTTCTGTCTATACTTGTCTCTGTGGCAAAGATAAAGCATACTTGTAGAAACCAGGGTAGGTACCCAGGGCACCTTGTGGACTTTTTCATTGTTTATTAGTTCGCAGTGACTACTGTATGTTCACAACTCTTTGTGACTCACAGTGTTTAGATTTAGCTGAGTATAGAAATGCTTCTGTAATTCAGTCCTTCTCCCTAAGGCGGACAAAACCTTACTATGATGGCTGCACCCAGCTCGTAACTTTGTCCTAGTACCTCACAGTAAGCAGATACTTCTGTTTCCTTCTCCAGGTGATATAAGTACACGCACAGGGAAAACCAGCAAGTGTTTCAAGATTTAGATACCGCATGGGATTTGTGGCCACAGGATGTGCAGCTGGATTGTGGGGTTAGGTTTAAGGTCATGGTGTGACATCTCTCACTGGTCTGATTCTCACGGTTCAGCAGTTATTCCAGACACAAACGCCTCCAAGTAATACTCCAGATGTCTGGCTAGTAGTAGAGCTGGTTGGGAATTTTCCATGGAAAACACTTTTTGCCTGAGACACTAAATGATCAAAACCAAAGACTTCCATAGGAATGTCTTGCCACATTTTCATCAGGCAAATTTACCAGATTTTGGTAAATTTCTGATCAGAGAAAAACTTGCTCCAGAATAGTAAATAGATTAATTACTAGGACAATCACCTGGAAAAAAAAGACTTCAAACAGAGTAAAGTGTTGAAGTTGTGTCCTTTATGGGAAAAAAAAAAAGCATTCTTGGTTATCTAGGGTGGAAGATACCCTATGATACTGTTTTGCCCCTGGACTTGGATTGAGGCACTTTGTGCAGCTGCCAAAACTTCACATTCTGGTTTTGACTGTTCCAGTCCGTGGAGAACTTTCCTGCTGAAGCTGAAATTTTCTATTGTTATTATTGTCATTGACTCTTTATTCAGACAAAAAGAAAGCAATAATAATGAGAACAACAGCAACACAACCCACCAGGTGAATAAATAATTAAATCTGTGGTGTACACAGGAATTTCAGGAGGTTGACATTGTTACATATTTACAAAGGAACAATAGACAAAAATCCTTAGAAAGTGAGAATTGCCATGTGTATAGAGATATAATATATTTATATAAAAAAGACAAAAAACCATGTAATTTAAAATTATCCATGAATATTTAAAGAACTGGGCTAGGGAACCCAGGGTAGCTGAATGCTGAACTTTTATTTCTCCTAAGTCCTAAATATCTGTTCTCTTCTTCCCTCAGTGTGTCTTCCTGGCATGTAAAAATTAAAAGTCAGGTTTCCACTATCAACTACAAGACTATTTTTCTTATCTCCTGAGATGGAGAAGAGATGGAAAACATTACACAAAAACTAAATAGAAGTGGTGATATAATACAGAAACCTACAAGGACTCACAGAAGATAAGGAGTAATACACTGAGAAACAAGCATGGATTTTGCATAAAAATAGTGCTTTATTGGCTTTTATGCAGTCTGACCACATAAGCATGAACAGAAAATGCTGCTAGGCTTGAATTGCCACCTCACTGAGTTAATAGGCACAGGTGATCCCAGAGGCCTCTGAGTGGGACGTAGAGGGGAAAATGCCTTGCCCTTTGCAGCTGTAGAGGTGGTTGCTACCTGAGGCTCTGTGTTTCCAGCTGCTGAGATGCTGTCAGGCAGCTGCTGCATTGCTACATCATCCGCCTCTCAGTAACCGAGCTGTCTGCACCTGCTTTTTGATCTGCCTGCTTTAAAATGAAGGAAGCCTCTTCTGGCCAGTGCTAGTGATATTTATTTATTATTGTCATCTCAATTATGTACATTGTCTTTTCTACACTGGGCAGTATTTTTATTTCAGAACCACCATTACATCACTGGTGTCCCTTCATCTTCTGTCTCTCTTCCAAGGGTCCAAACAGTGAAGTCCTGTAATCCAAATGGTTTTTTTGGATTTTATGTTTTATTTTATTATGGGGCCATAATGTGCCATAAAATGCACTTTTTAGCTGCCTCCTCCTTTGATCTGACCCTCCCTGAGAAGCAAGAGATGGTGTTATGCCTCTACAAGCCCTCCAGTATGCAGAAGTAATACATCATCCTGGATAACGCAACTCGGGCATTCATGTGCTAGGTGACAAAGCTAGCATAGCTCCCTCTTCTTTCACCCTGATGCAGGCTGGAGAAAAAGATTCAAGGGCCTCTTTCCATCTCCTCCTTCTCCCCTCACCTTTGTCTCCTACTGCGTGAATAGTTTTGGATAAGGTGCACTGGAAATAAAAACCAAAAATATGGAGCTGAGCTGCATGCACTTTTTTATATTGCATATCTTCTGCTACACATTTAAAGGGCATAGCTCTTCTCTCCACGAGCTATTAGTTATCTTGCCCCTTTAATATAATTTTACTGGGAGGGTTATGCTTACTGCAGGAAAGAGCCCCCCCAACACAAAGCTTTTCTGTGTTGCAGGGAAGAGCACCTCAGTCCTTTTCTTTTCTGACCCTGGATTGCAAGCGGAGCCTTGCACAGAGTCCCAGAAGAGCTGCCTGTGGGTTGTCTCACAAAGAACAGTGTCTTTCTCAGCCCCACCGGGTATTCCTGTAGATATGTTAACCTTTATGCAGATCTGGCTCCATACTCTGGCATCCACAGTTACAGGATTTTTAGAAGCAGCTGCCAGCATATCTTCTGCAAGATTAAGAAGAAGAAAGTGTATTTGTTAATGGCAATGCTCTACTTTTCTTCCCCCATTCCCTCTAACACACACACTTCTGAGAAGAAAAGTCAAAGTCTGCAGTTTTAAGCACCAGTTAAAAAACTCTATCACATAACTGTTGTCATTATTCTGTGCTAAACAGTGAGTCATTGCACTGTGCTACGTTTGAGTGATCAGTTCAGATGGGGAGTGGATGCTGGAGGATTATACTTGGCCTTCTGTTTGAAGCTGACAAGTTCAGCAACATTGTTCAACTGTTTCAGAATAGTTTAGTTCCCTAAGGAAGAATGTATTTCCTGCCATAAATAAATCCATAAACTAAATCTTTAATGGTATTTCAGCTTCCTTTCATATGAGACATGGAGTATTTTGGAAAGAATGCCAATACTTCAGAGGAACTTACGACAGCTTCTTCTCTTCAGATATCTTCCTTAAATTTAAACTAGGGTAAAAGTCATTCAATGTAAATAATCATCTCATCTTCAGAGACTTCATATTGAATAACCTGAACTTTTTTTTTTTTTTAAATAAAACAATTCCATATTTTGGTATATCTCATATTTGGGTTTTGTTTTTGCTTTAATATTTTAAAAAGAGAGGAGAGGAGAGGCAAAGACATTAGTTTTGAATGGAGAAGGAAAAACAAGGCACAAATAATCTAAGGATGTTCAGTTAATTAAAGGGCTCTTTGGCTTCTTCCTAGCATGTGAGCTATCTGATTAGGTCAATAAAAAGAAAGAGGAACGTGGTATAAACAAAAGTGGATTAGGATGTACTGGGATTTCTCCCACCTGGCAGAACTTGGAAGGGCCCAAGTGATAATTACCCTGAAGGAAGATCTGATTTTCGTCTGGGTTTGAAGTTGTGTTAGAGGAAAAAAGAATCAACCCTGAGAGGAAGATGGGAAATGATGTATTTCTGAGATCCCATTTTTCCTTCCTGCAAAATCTCCACACTAGGAAACACGAGGCCCTGGATAATTTCTTACTGGGATATAGTTTTCCTAGAGTGAGCAAGATAATTCTTGACATTTAGCTAAATATTCTAATACTGGTTAAAGCCTTCACCATTATCTTAAAATCTAAAATGACAAAACTGATCAAAAGTCATAGAATCATCGAATAGCCCAGGGTGGAAGGGACGTCGAAAGATCATCTGGTCCAACCTTTCATGGGAAGGGGAGCCTAGATGAGATTATCTAGCACTCTGTCCAATCTCATCTTGAAAACATCCAATGATGGGAACTCCACCACATCCCTGGGGAGGTTATTCCAGTGAGAGATTGTTGTCACTGCAAAAAAATTTCTTTCTTATGTCACTTATGAAACCTCTTCCGGTGCAAATTGTACCCATTGTCCTTTGTCCTCTCCATGTGTCTCCTTGTGAAGAGAGAGCCTCTGTCCTCTCTGTAGCTGCCCTTTAAGAACGGGAATACTGTGATGAGGTCCTCCTCCCAAGCCTTCTCTTCTCCAGGGAGAAAAGACCTAACTCCTTCAGCCTTTCCTCATAGGGCAGGTTCTCCAGCCCTTTGATCACCTTCATGGCCCTCCTTGGGACCATCTCCAGTCTGTTTGCATCTTTCTTGAGTTGTGGGGGCCAGCGCTGGACGCAGTACTCCAGGTGCAGCCTGGCAAGCGCTGAGTAGAGTGGGATGATCACGTCTCTATCTCTGCTGGGGATGCCCCTGCAGATGCAGCCCAGGATCTGATTTGCCTTTGTTGCTGCTGTGGTGCACTGCTGACCCCCGAGCAGCTTGTTCACCAGGACCCCCAGCCAGCAAGGCCGCTCCCCAGCCATGCAGATCTTAGCCTGTATTGGGCTCTTTGGTTATTCTGTCCCAGGTGATGTGATGATATATTTATATTGTTAAAATTTGATGTTCATCTGGGAGACATAACATATTCTTTACAAAGAGTAAATTGTCAGTTGTCTGTGGAGGTAGTGACATCTCTTACATTAATTTTAATGGAAAGTGAGTAATTAAATCCCTATGTGCCTTTTTAAAAATGTATCTTTTCTGTCATCTTCAAAAACAAGAATACTTGTTTTTCTTTCTTTTCTTTTCTTACTTTGTAGTAGGTCCATTTGTGCTACGTTTTGAAAATTAATGAAAATAAGTAATAAAAACCTCTTTACTAGAAGAAAAAGAATCCTAAAAATAGGGAGATTTTTAACTACCATTCAGTTCTAAGTTCTTTTGGAAAGGAACTAACTATTGTTGTTACTGTTTTACTACTGTTATTTCTGCAGGGTGATCCTTTAGAAATCACTCTGTAGCCACAAACAACACTTTGCGGAATTAGAGTTATCATTTCTGTTGGGAGCATCAATGTGATTTACTTAAAAGAAGCAGACTGTTACTAAACCTTAACTTAAAGAAGTCTCTTCTGATTTTTGACTAATCTATGACAGTGACAATGACAAATACATAATATGAAATGACACAAGTATTTCCCTGTTATTCCGGTAAGTGTTCCTGTGTTTTTCTGAAAAAAATGCTGTGATCTGAAGGTGGCCTGATTGTCAGAAAATAATTGAGCTTTGTGGTCTAAAAATCAGGCATCTGTCGGGTATCTCAAGTAGGACAATTAAAATCACTACTTGTTCCAAACTTTAAAGTAGGTAGTCTATACAAAAAGTTGTTTTTATGGTCTCTGGTTATAGGAGTTTGATCTTTTATTTATTTGTGATTTCTGTTTGCATCTTGTGTTTGTCTTTTTATCTTTTCCAGTTTACAGAGCTGGTTGTATAGGCCATCTTCAGTAACTGGTTATTACACTTTCTTTCCAATATTATGAAAAGGTCAGCATCTCACAACACACTGGTTGCTTGAACTTAGGAAATAACATCATTATTCAGATGTCTTTTTGACCAAAACTCCTATTCCTCTGATAAAAAATAGTCCAGGTTTTATAGATAATGGAAACATTTCAAACTTGGTTAGCTAACTACACATTTGTGCATCTAAGTGGTTTAGGAGCTGAGCTCAAGTTCTTTGACTTAAGTATAAAATCTTTTGCATTTAGCTACCTTTGTCCAGCCTTAGATTTTCTGAGGTGAAACTGCCATTTCCAGTCAGTTTATACAGACTGGAAGTGATATATGTAGAAAGACTGAACAGTTTCTTTGCTATATTACAAGTCTATCTGTCTTCAAGAATTTGCTCAAAGTGGTACAACTGTACCATCTTGTAAAACCAAAAGCATGTGGAATGTCTCTGAGGCATTAAAATCAACACAAGCCATAATTGCTCAGCAGCTTTCTGGATTTCTCTTTCTATATATTACTTTAATGGAATGAATTTTCTAAGGAACGGAGGACTCTGAAGATCTGATCTGATCTGTGAGACCTTTTGTGTATAGGACATGCGGTCCCTGAAGTATTAAGTAAGTTTTATAAAATTAAATTTTAGTTACATAGCAGCTTTTTCTTCAACTATGAATGCGTGTAAGGAATCTGTATTATATAAGAACTGGATCTACCTTCGTTGTGTTGAATTACAAAGTGAAGGACTTGCACCTACCAAGTCACTGCAGGCCTTCAAACTTCTATGCATTTAGCTGATGCTTGCCAGCCCTAAACTGGTCTATTTTTGACTCTCTAGAAAACTACATCTGTCTGGACTTACTGAAATGAATACTAACAGCTATTCACCTTAGAAAATTAGTTAATAGCCAAGTCCATGTCCCACACACAATTATATTTAGGTTCAAGCAATAATAACAAAACCTCTGAATCATCAGAACAAACTATTTCTACAGAAATAATTCCTTAAATATATATAAATATTCTCTGTGTGTGTGTGTGTGTGTGTGTATACACACACATATATTTTTATGAAAGGCCAGATTCAGCAAACCCATGTGTGACTGATCTGCATACATATGAACAATTTGTAGCCTTACAGACTACTGTTATGACTACAGGTAAGAATTATCATTGAATGTGTAATTTTGCCATTTTTCAATAGGTCAAGTGTTTCATGATTAAAAGATAATTATAAAAAAAGTTAAGTTCAAAATATGTTAGTGGAGCTACTTTTTTGAAAGAAGATACAATAACATAAGTGTTCAAGAGAATGCAAGTTCAGGTAGTGATTTTATTTTTTAACGTAGCTTTTGCAATAATCACAATTTCAACTTTAAAGCTTGTGGAAGCCTAAGAAAACCATACAGTTTCTGTAAATACATTGATGGATATTTTCTAAAAATGTCACTTTAAATTCTTAGTTTATATGCACTAAGACAACATGAAAATGTCTCCCAAATTAATGACTGAGTCTTTCCCTTTTCCTATATAAACTCTCAAACACTAATTAATTTAATTTCAAAACATTTTAATTTTAACATGGGCAAGGTATTGTAAGCCCTGAAATTTTGTAGTGGGGTGAAGACAGTTCCATTGTTTCTAACTCCACAATACCAGTCTCCATTTCACTGGGCTATCTGTGAATGAGAACTTTCTCAAAGGTGAAAATTAAAAGAAGATGGTGTGGAGTTCAAACTTAGTTTTTTTATTTCAGTATGTGTTTACCACAAAACCTCACATCTCTTAGGAAGCTGTTTGATATCCAAATTTACAGTCTCCCTTTTCTTAAACTTTCAGGGAGAGCAAAGCATGATTACATTCTGTTTGGCACTTTCTGAAGCCTTTACTTTACTATTCTGTAATTAGAATAAAGTTTTCACAGGCTTCAGTGAGTCCTTCATTTAACCCCATTTGTCCCCAGGGTACCATCCCCTGCAAACTGGGCTCTGTCTTCAAGCGTTATGTCTGCTTTCAGGGCCACTGGACTAGATGGTCATTTGGTCTGATACAGTACAGTTGTTCTTACACTCTTATCTGATTTATTGCCTGTTCCTAGTCACAGACCTCTGCAGCTAAATGTCAACTTCTTTTTCTGAAGGAATGGCACATTTAATAGTTAGGATAGCTCAGATAACAAAAACAACAAAAGAGAGTGCAAAAATTCTGTCTGCTATGACTGAGGTCATGGTATCTATTTCAGTCTGGTTACCCTACAACACTTTATGGTTGCTTAAACTCTGCCATTTCCTCCCCAACGGACTCGTAGGGAGCTTGTGAAATTGCTAATTATAAACATATTGAGGAGACTATAACATCCTTCTTCTGTTCTCAGAGCTTTCATTATTTCTGATCATTTGCCAAAGAATTTTTAGCCTTTTTGTTTTTCATAAGCTTTTCCTTGATTTTTGCCATTTGTTACATTGTGTGTATTGGTTACCTAAATTATGTGACATTCTTGCTCCCTGGACAGAGGAAAAACTTTTAATGCATGAGAATGAATGGCAAATAGCTAAATAATAAAGCCTACTCTTGTTCACACACAAAGACTATTGTTTACAGGAGATGAGGTTAATTTTGCAAAGATCTGTTCCCTAGTGAACACAGTGAGTAAGTTTTTTGGTCTCATTGTTCATGACTAGAAAGAAATGAACAGCCATTTGGAATCAAAGTGATTGTTTGCAAACGTATCTTTTGCAGAATGGAGAAAGGTTATTCTCGTAGTAGAACTGTCTCTCCAGTTATGTCTACACAAACTTATGGAGCCACACTCTACAAACTGCAAACTATAAGACAGTGCAGAGTTTCCAATTTAGTTTTCAGTGAGGCTAACCATGGCAGCCTGGATAGTGGTAGTATAGGGCTCAGCTTACCTTGGCTTAGAAGGGTGACTCAGGTATATCATTCTTTTTCTGGTTTTGACAGTTCTATAAGTAGAGCCATCTGAGATTTCCTTTTTTCTTTGTTTTTGGTGAAATGTTTTGCACATATGAAAACAGAGATTCTTTTAAAACAAGACTTTTTGTGAAATGCATTAGTTTTAATGATCTTTTAATAGAACAAAAAGTTCTATGGTTTAGGATGGCATTTCTGGAAAGATAAAAAGGCGTTAAGAGCAGCCAGTGGTTAAGTGGAGTGCAGAAAACCAAGCTCAGTCTCCATGGCTTAAGCAAAGACAAATGTCCCACATTCCAGGTGAGTGAGTACCACTAAGCCCAAAATAGCATAATGGCTGTTCTTGAGACTGTCATGGTTTTCTCATTTCATATTTTGAAGGACCTCAGTTTTGTTTCATAGAAAAGATGCTTAAAAACTGCAATTTATACAAAATTGACTGTTTTTCTTGCTAACCCAAACAACAAGCATCATCATTGCACAGCCCACATAACACTAATATTAAAATGAAATCTAAGCTCTAAACAATGTTTTGCAAGAAGAATCAAAATGTTTTTTCGAGAAAGTAGAAAGTGAGAAATAAATGCATGTTTTAGAACCTTGTCTATGTTTGGTGGACATCTGAACCCTCAAAAATTACCTTATAAAGTTTGGAGCTATGACCAAATTGCAACAGATGACTACTTTTAGTTTGGTCTTCTGAAGACAGGAAAGCAATATGGAACCCTGAAATTCCTAAAAATTCTTCTCTATACCCTCCCTTCCTCCTCCCCTGTCCCGGTTTCGGCTGGGATAGGGTTAAATTTCTTCCTAGTGCTGTGTTTTGGATTTAGTACGAGGAGAATGTTGATAACACACTGATTTCAGTTGTTGCTAAGTGCCCTCCTAGTCCAAGGACAGCTCCCGTGCCTACTGACTGAGCTAGGTACACAAGATGGGAGGGAACATAATCAGGACAGCCAGCCCAGCTGGCCAATCGGGTGTTCCATACCATGTGACGTCATGCTCAGTATATGAATGGTAGGCGTGATCCAGGAAGTAGCAATCGCTACTCGGTTATCGGTCAGCGTGGGTGGTGAGCAATTGCATTGTGCATCACTCATTTTGTATATTTTATCATTATCATTACTATTTTCGCTTTTTCTGTTCTATTAAACTGTCTTTATCTCAACCCACGAGTTTTTCTCACTCTTACCCTTCCGATTCTTTCCCTGTCCCACTGCGAGGGCGGGGGGAGTGAGCGAGTGGCTGCGTGGTATTTGGCTGCCTGCCAGGTTAAACCACGACATCCCAAAAAAAGGGAAAGGAGAAAAAAGCCAATAGGAAAAACTTGGTAGAAGTGATTGCACATCTCTGAACAGCAAATCTGTGTACATAAGAACCAAACAGCAAGTTTGGCTGTGGAAGGCACTGAAATTTGTGGAATTTTCTGTGAGAGAGGTCTGTGCTACCAGTTTTTCTGCTGCTTCCTTTGCAAGAACATCAGCAAAGAGCAAATCTTTAACTGGACTTGTGATTTCCTCAGCAGGAGGACATGATGCAGACATGAATATAGTTTATTTTGCCATCTAGATAAAGCGTTCATTTCAATTCATTCTGTTTGCAAACAGTCCATCTCCTGATGTGTCTTGCACAGTAATGACAATGTTATGAATAATGCCCTCACATCCTGATGCAACTCCTTCCTGAGCATATTGCCAATTTAGTGGGACAAGGTTCCAAAATGAGGATGTGACTCGTGTTCTCTCATTACTTTGTGCTAACAGAAGATGATACCTTTATAGCCCAATGCCATTACAGGAATTATAGTTTTCCCATGTTTGCTGTGACGCATCTGGAATTCTTACTGGTGCATGAAAACCAGATACGCATCTTTGTCTGTTGCTGGCATATCTCTCTATGGGCTTAGCCGATCAAAACTTAACATACATTGGTCCCCCCTGTCCATATTCCTCCTCTCCTGTTCCTTTTTTTGTCTTGTATTGGAATTTTACCTTTAAGGCATTTTCTATAAGCCAGATTCTCATTTACTCCACGTGGTTGTGCCCAGGCATATTGGTTATAGTCTTTACGATTTGGTAGGTACAGCATTTAAAATCCCCATGGATTACTATGGATAAATAGGCATTGTCATCCTTCCCCTGAATGCCCTGAAAGAGGCCTGTGTTTTGTCTTGTATCACGCCCTTAACTGCTACAACCCCTCTTCCCTTCCCAATAGCTGTTCTCCTGAAAGCCAGGCATCCTAACCATCCCACAGTATACTGCCCGCTCACCAGCTTGCATTGCCCTCTGCTGTCTTACCTTGCCTTTGACCCAAATACTTTTTCAGGCAGCCTTTGAGTCAGTGAGAGTTCATTAAAAAGGTTCAAACACTGTTCTGTGTGTAATCCAGGACATCTGCTGCAGCGTGCTGTCAGCTATCGGTATCAGCACAGGGCTGACTGGGTGGAAATGCAGTCAGCCAAATCATGTGATTTGATGGTACCTTCTGTTTTAAACTCTATCAGACTGGACTGAGGTGACGTCAGAAGTACCACTTGTGACCTCCACAGAAATGGCACATTATCAAAACTGTTACTTTTAGAAATAATTTTGGGGGAGGGTTTCCAGATGTCTCCACACTAAGCAGAAATGGTTCCGTTCCTATGAAAAATGTTTTAAAATCCATTGTATGCCAATTTTCTAATGAATTAGTTTGTTTAAATAAAGTCAAGGATATGTAGAGGGGAGCAGTGACTTTTTCTGCTGAGTCAGAGGACAGTTCTATCATCGCCTTGTTCTTACAGCCAGGATGGCAGACCAAGGAAAAAGGAACTGCAGTCAAGTAAGCTGCCATTAATTAGTGCCCGAGGGTTACAACAAAAGCCTCTCTTCAGTCCAATGAACGTTTGAGGAACCCACCCACTGCATAGCTTTGAAAAATCTACCAAAGAAAGAAGACCAGAAATACGCTGGCAATTAAGGGAGAGGCAAATATTGGAGTGACCTGTTCCAGGTATACACCAGTTAGTTCAAGCAGCTGTAACAGTCTGGTGAGGGCATCACAGGACATGGGGCTCAGCAGAAGGTGATATATCTTTCACCTCAGAAGACCCAGAGTCACAACTGGTTGGAAACAAGGAAAACTGAAAAGGTGTGACTCTGCACTTGTCATGTTCTGATAATTTTTCATAGGTGTTGACAACTGCCATGGTTTGAGTCAGGACAGTAGTCCTCATAGCCCTTGGGCTGACCCAATAGCAGTGCTGTGCTTCTGTGGCTATACTGGGTCAGATCTGAACAAGCTCATCTTAACATAGCTTGGAGTCTGTATGCCTCACTGAAACTTCCAGTGCAGGTAACAGCTTTAAAGATATTTCAAACAGAAAAATAGAAAAATAACCTTTCTTGGTTTGGCAAAAATTAGAGATGCAAAGAACTTGTGTTTGCTTGGCAACATTTCCTTACGATTAATATGAAAGTGTACTTCCTTGTTAACAGGTTCTTCACACATAGGCATAATTTTTAAGGTACACTGTTCTATGATTTAGACAGACATTAATGAAATGTACACTTTAAAGGAGAAGATTTACTTCCCTTTGCTCACGTTGGCATATTAAGTTCAGGTACATGAATTTAGATGGTTGCTGATGTGAAGAAAGCCCCTGTTTATTTTTATAGAAAATAATTAATTGACTTCAGAGAGGAGGAAAGGATTTTTCATTACTCTTTCCACATTTCTACAATGGCAAATGGTGTCTGTGGAACATGTAGTCTGAACATAATTCATCTTTCCCATGGGGATTATTAGAAGTGCATTAGGATTCTCTGACTTTGCTTACAAACCGAGATCAATTTCTGAGACTAACTGAAGAAAAATTTTGGTGAGTTATCAGACACAGTCCACTGTAGTAGCTGCTTTATAATGAGCTTTTAGACACACCATAATGCAGTCTATTGTTGCAAGTATCTTTTGTACGCACACTGCCTACCTTTTATGAAGTAATTGGAATTTAACGTGCTACAGCTTTGAAATGTATGAAGCCAAACCTTTAATGTGGGAAGCTTCTGGGATTAAACAGTTTTGCAGTGAGAAATCTTAAATGTGTTTTGACTAATTTCATTCAAGGTTCATTGAGCGTTTTTATATAAGTGAATCTCTTAATTTTGTAGGCCTTACCACTCTAATTAAAGATGTCATTGTTTTCATTTTACATTTCAGACCTGAACATTTCTAATACAGCCATAACATTTTTACTTAGTAATGAATTTATTGTTATAAAATCTCAGTTGCTGATTAGAATTTTAGAAAGTAAATTTTTAAATGCATGATCACAGGTTTGGCTGGCTAATGCTAAGTAATTGGTTTTACTCTCTTGCCCTGTCACTGATGATCCAATAGGTGTGCCTGCTCAGCAAGCAGATTAGTGCAACAGAAAAGGATCAGTGGATTGATGGAGTTTGTGCTGAGGCACTTACATCTACACCCAATGCATTTTGAGGTTTTCACTTGGACTGATTTTGTTCCTTGGACTGAATGCCTCCACTGTATGTGATCTGAAAGACCAAATGTTGATTTGGACCTTGATACGCCCATAAGAGTCTGTCCTGCCTTTGGTTTACATCTTGAGCACAGCTACTGCTTTAATTTCCTCTGACAGGGGTCTAGTTCATGCAGACCAAAACCACTTTGTAAAGTGAAGCAATATAGAGTAAGTGGGGACAACTGGGGCATGTGCTTCAAAACTGCACTATTTCTTTGAACCAAAACCACTGTAGGACATAGCCTCATTTTACTTTGGAGGTTGCTGCCCTTTAGTGAGGTGATCCTTTCTTTCATCCTCATGGATGCTGAATGTACAACTGTGAAAGTATTTCCTGTGAAAGGGTTTATTTTGATAGTTACCCACATGAAGTTTAACTGTGATCATCTGTGATGAGGAACAGACCAATGCCAAAATAACATGACTAGTTCAATGTATGACTGCAGTGTATTAACAGAACTGACAGTCACATTCCTGAAGGATGACTGTCTAAAAAATCCTATTACTTTTTCTCCTGTCAAGATTGCACTGATTTGCTATGCATGGCATACTCGATACTGCAAAGTATGTTGTTAGATATAGATCATAATATTATTATTAAAAAAAAAAGGTTAAAAATCCAAGTTTATATTGTAAGTAAAATTGGTTCAACATAGTTGCTGTACTATCCTTTTGCACCTCTAGTAACTAGATTAACCTTATACCCTGATGTGATCAGAAGTTTTCTGCCAAAACAGGTTTTTGATTCCTGACATCAAAGATGTTTTCTAGAAATGCTGGTTTCAAGAACTATAATGACAGCTTGCTTGATGACCAGTGGAGACCACATGGTTTCTAGGATTTCACATCCTTTGATCATCCCCAGTGTCCTGGTTTTGACTGGGATAGAGATAATTCTTTCTAGTAGCTGCTATAGTGCTATGTTTTGGATTTAATACGAGAATTGTGTTGATAACACACTTACGGTTTAGTTGTTGCTAAGTAGTGCTTACACTGGTCAAGGACTTTTCAGCTTGTCATGCCCTGCTAGTGAGAAGCTGGGAGGGGGCACAGCCAGGACAGCTAACCCAAACTGGCCAACGGGGTATTCCATACCATATGACATCATGCTCAGTATATAAACTGGGGGGAGTTGGCCCAGGGGTGGCAACCACTGCTCGGGGACTGGCTGGGCATCAGTTGGCGGGTGGTGAGCAATTACATTGTGCATCACTTATTTTGTACATTCTTCTTCTTCTTCTTCTTCTTCTTCTTCTTCTTCTTCTTCTCCTTCTTCTTGCTTCCTTTTCTATCCTATTAAACTCTCTTTATCTCAACCCACGAATTTTACTGTTTTTTCCCAATTCTCTCCCACATCCCACTGTGGAGGGAGGGAGGGAGCAAGCGGCTGCGTGGTGTTTAGCTGTTAAACCACAACACCCAGTTCACCTGTCAGATCTGGAGTCTACAAATCCCCTGTTCATATGAGGAAGGTTTAGGCCTCAAGCCTCCCTGCTATGCTCCCACGTCCTTAGACCCACCTCAGAAGCTCCCTAATGTCTCTGGAGCCACCCCTTTTGCCCAGTGAGGACCTGAGAAGGTACAAATCTTGTCAGTCCTGGTTCTGCTGAAGCTTCTGAGTTTGGGATCCTGGTCTCATCTGCTTTCCAAAACACTTAAATCATTATTTCTTAATTAATATTTTACAACCTATATTCTGCTAAAAATGATACATTTCTTTCCTCAAAAGGAATGTGTTCCTCTTCTCATTCTCACACCTGCTATTACCATGGAAATAGACGTTCCAATATTGGACACAACTCTGTACCTCAGTGACTATTTTCAATTACTTCTGAGTGTTGCTTGTACTTGCAGAGTACTAACTTCATTTTACATAGATTTGTTCAAGGAGATAAAGCAGATTCTTTTAGCTGTCTTTTCAAAATGCTAAACCCTAGTTCAGCCCAAATTTTTGGATGAAGTTTAAGGGAAATTCTAAAGAGAATGTGAACCGAGTTACACTTAATTTAAAACTGAAGTTCAAAATTCAGTTTCTTTAAGTGGTTTCAGGATTTAAAAATCCTAAAAATCCTAAAAATCCCAACTGTTATTAAGAATGACAGGAAGACAGACTTTTCGGCAGTCATTTGAAACCCTCAAATGTATCACCACTTTCTAATTAGTTGTCCTTAAATGCAGTATGATGTTAGAGTTAAAAAAGGCATTCGTGTGTTAACGCATCCTGTCCATCTTCCTGTCAACATCCTTACAATGTATTTTCAAGTGTTTTACTAGTGCCTGAAAGAAAAGACCTATATGATGTAGCTTAGCACACTTGCCTCAGGAGTCTGTTGCTGCCATTAATATAGTCTGTTTGGGCCTAGGGAAGCTGGATATTCATCTATGTCTTCATTTCCATTTTATTATTTCTAGTTGTGTCCCCATCTGCCATATCTCCCTCTTTGACATTAACACCTTGTAGATATTTGTAGATGATTATCATGTTCTCCTTATTGAGTAATACTCCGCCAAGCTGCGAATAGTTACAGGTTTTTTAGTTTTCCTCCTTAAACAAATCCTTTCAAGGATCTGAACAGATTGTCGATCTTTTCAGAAATCACTCCTGTTGACAGTACCTGGGTTTTAACTTAATATTCTTGGTGCGGTTGAACTAGAATTCTGTAGGAAGGAACTATTTAGAGTGTCATATGATGTTCATAGCCCCAAAGTACTTTTTTTATGTGACCAGATTGCATGTTAACTCAAGTTCATTTTGGTCTTCACTCAGGAGACCTTACACAGAATTTTCCAATTTTCTCTCTTGAATTGTGTGTTTGTAGTTTGGAGTATATTTCTAGATGCATTCAGTTTGTGTGATCAGTTAACTTCAAATGTGTGTTGTTTATTGCAGATGATAACAAACACAGTAAACAAAATTCAGCATAATTTATTTTTATTTACTAGGCACAAATATAAGCAAGATAAAGTTCAGGCATATTTCATGTACTTTATTTCATTTATCCACTTAATTTCAACTCAAGTTAAATACAAATAAAACTGATTAAATTGACATGATTTAATCTTCACAAAACCACAGCCAGAGTCTCTGAAATGTCTAATTATTTCTTCCTCTCCAACTGTTTTCCCTTAATTTATTAAGGCTAAAACATAGACTTTGAAGCAATAATATCAAGAATAATTTTCTTTTTTTTCTCCTGTAGATAATCATAGCTATATTTAGCTTTCCAGTGTAATTTTTGTTGTTTATTGATTTTAAAAGAACTATCATTTTATTAGTAAAGTAATTTGTTTGCTTGTCTTTGCTGCATGCTCTCTGCAGATGACCTACTAAATAAATACTATCTTACAAAAAAGTTCATATTAATGTCAGAAATTTTAATGTTCATTTTAACAAACCCATTAATGTAAAGATCATTTTCCACTCATCCTTTTTTCCTCTGTTTTCCTACTGTGGTGATAATGCTTTATTTCAGGTGATTCGAATGTTTGCTGCTTCTTTCTGCTTTTCTCATATTGACTTGATTATATATCATCTGAGAAAAGTTGAATTAATTTTTAAAGACAAATATGTTTTATTTTTGGTCAGCAGTTTAAGGGAGAAGGATTGTTGAGTGGTTTGCTCTTCTTCTTTGTGGGAGAAGAATTTGTATATTTTACTCCTGTTTTTCAATACACATGAAAACACATCTTGCATGCATTTGGGAGGAAGGGAGTAAAGAATGGGACTAAAAGGTAAAGGAATTGTCAGCTACAAAGGTTGAACCAAGAGACATGGCTCTGGGTGAAGAAGGTGACTGGAAAAGTTCCAAATAAAGCACAATCAGAAAAGAGCAACAGCAGGAAAGAAGCAAGTAATGATATTGCTGGATAAGCAAAATCCAGGGCTAGGCATCTGTGTCCTTCAGCTGCCAAATTCACCCAATTAGCGGCATTAAAGGTTGGCTGGGCAGCAGTGGCAAACAATGAAGTTATAGATGTGCCATGCTATCATCCAAAACTAAATTAGTGTTTAATTTGTCTAGTGATTTTCAAAAGAACATGCAGGATAATTGAGGCTTGAAGTCTCTTTGTCTTTCGTTTTTGGTCTTCCTCACTCACACAAATAAAAGCACAGATATGCTTTTATTTGTGTGTTTATATGTTTGTGGATTATAGAAAAGTAAATTAGTTGGTAAAGCTTGTGAAGATGGGCAGAGGTCATCTTGACTAAGCGTATTAACATATTTGAATTTTTGTATTTGAAAAATGCATGATATATATAAAAGGAATCATTATAATATATGTATTATGATTGCTATTTTTTACAGAATGCACGAGCTAAAACCAGATGTATGTGTTCCCATGCTTTGTTCTTTATCAGTGTGTCTCTGAGGGGGGGATGAGTGTGAGATGAGGGAGAGATCACTGAATGAAGTGAAAGAAAGCTGTTAGACTGAACATTGAAGTCTTTCTTTCCCATAAGTAAGTGATTCACCTTCATCTGAGAGCAATTTGTCTCCATCCGTTTGGATTTTGTCATATTCTTGACATCATCAGGTCTTCATTTGCTAATTGCTTTGAAAATAAGGTTGAAATCTTTCTAATCATGAAAACACTGGAACATTCCAATTTATCCTAAATATTCTTCTTAAAATTGCAGTGCAGTTAACAATTTTATCTGAAGCAGTTGAAACAAACAGTAAAATAGTATCTCATTTCCATTCATGGCACGTCTGACATGCAACAATCATCAGACATTGCTTGTAGTTTTGCAGCTTAAATCTAGGAATAGAAAATGTTACATTTTACATGAGTTACAGAGTGATTTTTCATTGATTTCAGTAACCATTTTATTTACAAATTTCTTTTTAAACCTAGATTTTCAGTGAAGGTAACAGAGCTGTACAGAATACTCCGAGTTCTGTTGCTAGCTTTTGTTATACTTGTTTTGTGGTGTCAAGAAAGTTTGATTGACTTACTGAAGTGCGGGCTCTATATGAATCATGAGAGCCTGTGAATGCTTTGCTAAAATCCTCAGTTCAGTGCAAAACAGCATCCTTTCTCTTCATGCTCATTCCCTTTGTTGTATGAAGCAGTTTTTCTCAACTCAGTGGATTTGCCTGTCTGAAAGACTTCCAAAAAATCATTACATGTGAATGTATGTTTTGATTTCACTGAGGAGGAAATTAACTTTCCCTGCATAAATCTGAAGCCCTGTGAAGGTGAAGTACAAAGGCCAATAAGAAGTGTTAATAAACCCCTTCCCAATTATAGCCAAGATGAAGTCTTAGACGCTTGTTGGTAGGATCCATACAATCACAGAGCCTCTTTTCTCTTTGTATGCAATTGCCATTGCCTCTTAGGCTAATCATTACCTGCCAGCTGTGAAGACTTGCTCCAGGCTTAGAGGAGGGCAAATTCTACAAAAATCATTGCTGTCATCTAGCTCTTATATTGTCTTGCCTTAAGTCTATAGAAATTGAAGTTCTTAAAAACTAACTGATGAACAAGCAAAGGAACACAGCATCATTATCATTTCAGAGATGAGTGAGATGTGTAAGGATGGTCTAATACTGTGAACTGTTCTAACATTGGAGCGTGTATGGTATAAAGTATCTGTACTCCCCAGCTGTCATATGGAAACTTTCTGTACTTTACAAGCTAATTTATCCTTTAGTTAAGCATGAGAAAGAGTGGTCATGTTGGACATTTAGTATTCAAATCTCTATGATGATGACGGTGCCCTAAGTTTCTTCACAAGGAAGCAAACTATTTTTTAGTTATTATAACTTGTGACATTAAGCATTCCTCATGCACAGCTTGGGATGTTCTTAGCCTTTTATCTTTCCATGTGGTCATTCCTTGATTTACTGTATTTGAAAAGAGGGCACATGTTGACTTTTTTCCGGTATTTGTCTATATTTAATTGGATATATTGTTTGTTAGATTGAGACGTGCTAAAGGAACTAGTCTCTCCACTTCTCCCAACTCATGAACAGGCATATTTGCAAAATCTGGCCCATTGATTTTTTTGTCATGTCTACTGTGTCCATATGGAGGAGGGGGATTCATCAATTTTTTATTTTGATTATGTTTGCCTTGGTGCTGATTGCAAGAAGCTGGGGGATCCAGTAGGAGCTACACACTTAGAATGTATCATCTCCTCTTTGTGCAAAAAGTATTAAACCACCTTGCAGCGGTACGGGTTTAAATGACCTAGGCAACAATTCAGGTGTCTTTAACAGTGTAGAAGCCTTTGGGAAGAATCTAGATACAGATACATCATTACTGTACATAGGCTAGATAAGGTTGCTTCTAATAGTAAAACTGTAAGATTCTTATACCTCAATGGTTTCTGTAGATTTTAAAGCTGTTATGCAGCAGATCCTTGTTGATTCGTTCCAAGCTCTTCCCAAAGCAGATCAACATGAATTTCATCTATGCATAAAAACATGTACTATGATCAAAAGACAAAGCATGACTTTTCCATTAAAAGGTCATTTCATTTTACAATTTCAAAGATTGCAGGCTAGATTCAAAGACCATTATGTTAAAATGTCTGAAGAAATTTCTGCTGTTCTACAAATAACTGATCTTCTGATGGGGTCCTATCCATCAACACCTGTTTCTCTGATCATTTATGCACAGGAGTGTAGCTCATTTTAAGCAAAGAAGATGAAAATGCGTCAACTTTGCCTGTCTGAGGGTTGGATTCATCTCACCTATCTTTAGCTGTCTGTGCATGAGGTGTCCAGGCTAAACTTACCATTAAATGTCCCTCTCTGTTCCACCAAGAGAGTTAGACCCCTTCAGGAGTGATTGATCTAGCCCTTCCTAGGTGCCAATTTTGGAATGTGAAGAATTGCAGCCTTGAGGTTATTTACCTCCTTGGTTTAGAAGGATTCTAGAAGTCTAACTTAAATGAGCTGCCTAACTTCTAGGTGGCTGAAATTAGGTGAAATCTACCTTAGATGACCAAATTAGCAAAAGTATCAAAGACTGTTTCTTAAGGTTAAAACCCTTATGCCCAACTTTTTTTTTTAGCATACCATTTTTTTGTTCCCTTAAATATTTTGAGCATGTGTCATTTATCCTTGTTAAAATATCATCCAATCCATTCAGTATATGTCATATGATGGCACTGTGAGACAAAGATGTCCTCCTACACTAAGGATCAAACAGAACTTTCTGATGATTTTTTTTCTTTTTTGGGTGTCAGTGGAGAGGAGGCTGGGAAAAATCCTCCACTGCTATGTGGGCTTGCTTGAATGATTAGCTCTTTTTTCGGTGCCTGAACACACAGATTCACATAGTAATTAAATTCCTGCTGTGGAAATTACTATTCAAAGAAAACAATAAAAAATGTTTGTGATTAAATCCTATATCAGCAATGAAATGCAACATTTTATTGGTGAGGGAGAAGCAGCTTATGAAGCAGCACATTAACATTAATGTCTCTTCTTAGGAATCTTAGGGGAAGGACATAGGACTTATTCTTTTGTTCAGCAACTCTAGAAATTCTCATTTACATGGTTTATACCCGTCCCCAGTAATCATTTCAGGTCAGATGTTTTCTTACAGGTGACCCACATCCTCTTCTAACCTAGACCCTGAGCAATGCCATACTGAATTCACGTGATGCCTCAGGACAGAATTTGCCCCAAAAAACCTTGCCCCAGTATAAACTTTCCTTTGGTGCTAGAACTAATGAGCCTCTGAAACTAGTCTGAGTCTTTGGTTTTGATTTTTGCTTCATCTAATTCTACTTCATACTGCTGATGGGGTATAATTTTTCATCACAGGATATGAAATATAGAATCATGGAATAAAGAAAGTTGCAGGGAACCTCTGGAGGTCATCTAATCCAACCACTATTCAAAGCAGGGCTAACTTAGACCATAGTGAAAGAACTTAAGGGAAAAGAGAAAAGGAATTTCATCCTTCAAGTCTGGGGCTTCTTTATGTAGAAATGCTTCATAGCTCCTTGTTCCACATTCAGTAGAGATGTCTGTATGCCAAGACCATAATCCAGGGATGTACATATGTAATGTGGATCACATCATTGGTTATAATTTAATTGTATGTCTTTTACACAAGCCATATGATTGCTTTTCCCAATAACTATTTAAAATGGATTTATTGATACCAAGGAATTCAATCTTTGTTAGTTTGTTATTGTATTTTTCATTGTCCTTGTATAATTTTCTGTGTCTTTTGCTTCAGATGGGTTGAATAATTCTAAGTCTATAAGTAATAAATCTAGGAAATTCTCATGAGAAAAAACTAAGTGTTCATTTCTCCAAATGTTGTTCAAATATAGGGGAAATATATCCTGTAGTTTAGTTCTATAGAACACCTTGTGAAATTCAAAGTGATCTAAATTTTCCTCTGAGCAGGTCTGTTCCTTGGCAACAATTCTGTGGTGAGCTGTACTGTCATATGTCCCTTTCCAGAAAGACACTGATATTTATAAATCTATCTAAGAATACAGATAACCCACACACTAAAGCTTATGTCAGGGCATAGCTGTCAGTCCTGTCAACTTGCCGTTTTTTGAAGGAGCAGAAAGGCACATTGACTCACCAGTGTGTGGCCCTGATTTTAGTGCTCTGAGCTCTGTAGAGTCTATTTTGTGTTAATACATTTAACAAGTAAATGTCCCTGTGTAAGGCATATGTTGAGATTCAGAGATAGCACTGTTGTAGAAGCTGCTACAAAATATTGGAGCAGATAACGTCTTACAGAATTTGGCACATTCTGTTTGAAAGGATCTGGCAGTGCGTCACAGACTAATAGCTAAGACGCTCTGCGAGAGGTGACTTTCTCTTTTCTGAAGGGGACTACAAGGACAGAAGGGAGAAGGTCCTTACTGAAACACAGTATCACTAGGTATGTGAGGGCAGAAAGTGAGGAGTGCTTTATTTGTCTGAGAAATGGTAGTGTACAGACATCCATTGTATTTAAATACTTTGCTGGGTTGGGACATCCATGTACCTGGAAATATTTCCATACAACTACTGCCTTGTATCAGCCCTGAGCTTTGCTACCAGCTCAGCACAAAGTCTTGAGCAGCTGCCAGTCATGTTGATAACCAAGAGAACACATTAAACCCCATATTTCCCTTCTCAAAACTGAGACATTGTATTACAAGACTTAAAAATACTTCCTGTATTAATTAAACCACAAAACAATGGTTTAAACTGGAATGATTCCTGAAAGGAAAATTAACTGTTTTTTTAATTATTCTTCAAGCTTCTTATGTACATGGTGCTGTGCAAAAGTATCTGCAATCTTGGTTAAGGGCTTACAAATCTATTTTAAAAAGCATAACCCATGCTTAATTCAGAAGAAGAGAAAGGAGACATCAGAGACATGTTTCCTGATAGGCAAAAGCATGAAGAATTGCATAAGGACATGACAGTGAAGAATGATTTGTTATCAACATGCAGACAGATATTGGTCTGACAGATTTGAAGAGCTTTTATAAAATGTTCTTGAGGAGACAACTACTACTTCTCAGACTGTAAAATGGTGTCTTTCCATTTGCATTTTAATGTCAGAGTTTTTTTCCTTGAAAATTATGTGGGGAAATGAGGAGAGGGAAAGGAGAATGCCTTTTTCAACAGGGTTTCAAAAGAGAAAAAGCTCAAGAGCTTTGAACATAAAGCAAATTACTGGATTTGCTTTTTGTGAACATACTGATTAACAGAAAAAGCTATTAAGGAATAAATTAGCAATGATGAAATTTACTTCAGGCATGCCACTGCATTCCTTTACTCTTTATAAAATATTTGTGCCTCTTCACCATAAAGTGAGTGTAGATGGGTTATGAGTTTTCAATGTTGCATTTACTTTCATCTCACTTGAAATAGGCGTTATTTTGATGGAGGAGTACAGTTTTCAGTACGGAATCTAAAAAGGCTATTGGAAGTGATGGAAACTGCACAGCAGGTGAAAACAAACAAAACAAAACCAAACCCAGCACTTTTACCTAGAAAAAAGAAAAATCATGCTTTGGCAATGAGGAGGTGTAAAGGGGTAACACACAACACTTCTAAAATTCAGTACGTCAGAAGAGCACATTAACAGAATGTTCAGTTCAGAAAAACATTTTTATGTTGATCATCCCTGTTCCTGTTTGTTCTTGACTTTTCTCTCTCAGTCCAGTCTGGACTATCAGCCCTCGTTGATAACCACTTCTGCCATGTTTCCCCATCAGACGATGACCATAGCTCCAGTGCTCCTTATCTTACCTTATGAACCTTCTTTATCTATCACTATTATACAAAACCACTATCCTTCCTGTCACTCAGGTATTAGCCTTGTCTGCTCCCTGTGCCTTATCGTGTAGGCAATATCCAAATACTGCTACATTTTCTTTAAAATTTTTGGAAGCTTCTTTTTCGTTCCACATAGCTATGTCTTTCCCTTGTCCTCCATTGATCAATGCAGGCTGCTTTTCTTTTACGCCTCTGACTCTCACATCAGCTTTTCTCCACCTCACTATTACCACAGCTGCTGAAAAGATCAAATTAATTAATCTTTCTTCTCCCTGTCGTTTTCCACTCTAAATCTTTCCATTGCAGCCAGTGCAAGTCGTTCCTCTTTATCTAAAAGGCCTCTCACAGGTCTCTTGCTCTTTTTCACACCTGTTCATGTTTCATTCCTCATTGTGCCTTCCAATATTCTGCTCTAGAAATGTCTTTTGCCTTTGTCCATCTCTTCACTGTTCCTTAACTATGGGGGTCTGGTATTTTCTGGTTGGTTTTTTTTCACAGCTGTCTTCTCTTTGTGATAGTTTCCAAAGAGCTGTCTTTCCATTTGTATGCATAATGCTTCTGAACTTTCTGTCTCAGTTATATGCTGCCTTTTTATCATTAGCCAAATAATTAAGGAAAGATAAAGGAGTAGTCAGCACAAATGAAGAGCATGCGTTTTGTTAAAAACGCTCAATTTAAGTATAAGATAGTTAATATACATATAATATATTACACATATTTAAAGGACATAAATGAATAAATATAGTTATGATAGACAAATAATGCATCCAAGTGTTGCCACCTAATTTGCATCTCATATGTTATTAATCTTTAATGGTAACTGTTCTGGGAAAGCACTGGTAAGGGCTGCATATACAGTGTAGCTTGTGAACTATAACTATACATGTATAACTGTTATTATTGTTCTAAGTCAACCTCTCTAGACAGATTTTCTTTTGCTGCAAAGTTAATATGAAAGGTTGATGTGCCCCAGTAAGTGTCTTGTTGCTAATAATTTGATCACACATTTTCTTCCTTTGTAAAAAAAAAGCCTTAAAATGTTGACACAACTTTTCAACTCAGTGAGGAAAAAGCCAGAATAACTTAAAAGACATTGTTATGAAAAGCCTATTTCACTAAAAAGTAATATGACCAATATAATGGTTATTCTTGATATAAGAAGACAAACTAAGGAATGCTTCATGGCAATAGCATCCGTGTTGCAGGCTTTTTCTTGTAGAGAACCATATAATGAAGCATAAGTGGAGCTTTATTGCAAGCCATTCTTAGTGTAATTTTGTCTTGTATCAGGCATTTCTCTGTATGGTTTAATGAGAAAACCTACATTAACTTTCTTGCATTCAATGAAAAATTCAGTTTTTGACACTCTCATTGGTAGCTCTATGTAGTTTAACCTGTTTGTGAGAACATCTACCTTTTTTATTGTAGGAGCATGTTTTTTTAAAAAAATCGAAGATACTACAGAACACAAAATGTTATGTACTCAGCCAAATCAAGGGTTTTAAAAATCTCTTTAGGTACACACTATATTAAATAGAAAAGCTGTTTCCTTTCTTCTTCTGTCTCATCCCTTCTGAAAGTCAAGCAGTTCACAGAAGATCTAACATACATCCTCCTGAGTGAAATTTTAAATATCCATTTATTTTTGCTCCCAGCCTCAGTTTTTCTGTGGAAGTTGGCATGGCTTTAGCTTCATTCACCTAACCTTGCAAAGGAAAATATTTGCTATTAAAGGTGGTATATCAGCTTGTATTTTTTTCAGCAAGCCTGACAGTGTAATGTCTGCAACTGGTTTCCTTGGCACATACAGAAAAGTCATAACCACAAAGGCCATTTCCCCAGTGTCTTTTTGAGACAATCATGAGAAAAGATCTTAAAAGCATTTACTGTGTGATTGAGTTTTGGGTTCTTCAGGAGAGCCTAAACTTTTGCTACTGGGAATTTGGAAATCCTGATGGATTTGGAAATCCTTTGGAAGTCCTCTGTCACTAAAGCACTGAATGATAAAAAACTATGTGGACATGTAAAAGGAAGCACTTCAAGAGTGAAAGCAGAAGAACAACCAACAACAACTTTAGCTTTCACTGCATATATTGCAAGAGTAAATTTTATTTTCATAGTACATTTTCTGCTACTGGTTTTTCCTCCCATTCTAATGTATATTCTCATCTCCACTTTCCAACAGCAAAACAAAGCTAGTGCTTTTTCATATAGTTTCAATCTGGCCTTCACATGTGATTGAAAGTACCCTAGAAGAGGTCACAGCAAGTGGTTTATTTGTGATTCTTAAATAAATGTGCAGAGCCGTAGTGAAACAAATAGGTAGCATTAGCTGTTCTTAAACTGTGTACAAAATAACTAATGCTTTTCCCATCTCACAAAAACAAGATGTGGTAAGTAAGTTCTTTATTATTTATTGAAAGCTGACAGTATACTTGCTATTATGTGAACAAGACTTTCTGCTCATAATCTTTTGCTGAGGGCAAGTACTGACCTCACTAATATGCAGAAGGGCTATTTCCTCACTTCTTGAATGCAGGAGCACTTTTTTCACTGGAAATGAACAATGGAGTTTAAATGTATGTTGTGGCAAAAGCAGGAAATCTTCATGCCCCAAAATATGACCAAAATAATGTGGGTGTGGTGGGTTTGGACAGATGTTCACAGCCCAATAGGATAGAGTATTTGAAGGATTTCAGTAGCTGCCTTCCAAACTGTAGTAAAGGTTTGAAAGCTCAATTAAATTTGAGTGCTATTTATTCACAGATTTTTTTTTTTAATCCTAGTCTGTAATTAACAGCATTATTGTGAAGATTGAAGGTTTTACGTTGCCTGTGGGAATGTTGTAAGTAGTATCACATTGAATGCAGAACGACATATTCTTAGGTTACGCATGGGCTTAGTGTATAGCAGATATAATGCCATTGTCTGTGACATATAAGAGAGGAACAAAATGAAAAAGGTGCTTAGCTGCATGGTAAAAGTCTTGGACACATGAGAAGAACTATAGTCAGTGAAATAGTGTGGGGTCCCACATGTTCGTAGAACTTCATGGACACCAAGGTTATAAAATGCTGGCATTTGTCTTAACATTAAAAAATGCTAACAATGATTTTGTATTTGTATTTGAGTAAATATGTATTGCGTTATTAAAAAAATAGGGATTGACAGGCAAAATCACAGTGCAATAACTGTGAATTGAGTAAGTCAAAGGACCACATGGAGTATAGTATTAGTTAAGTCACTCATTCAGACCCCATCAGACCCCATCATTTTAGTAGCTGCTATTTATTTTCTTCATGTTATCTCATGTTTTGCAGCAGTCCAGTTGCTATGAGTAAGAGTATCCTCACAAGATATAAATATCTTCTTTTCATTTCTTTAATGTTATAAAGTTAACAAGAGAAAAGACTTCCCTATTTGTAAAAATTATTTTCTTGGCAGACACAATTGGTTGCTAAAATGTATGCAGAATAAATATTCTCTGATTATTCACTCTGAAAAAAACTTGGATGGTGACTCCAAGCTTTTACAGATCAATGTAATCGCCACATCTCAGACAGTTATGGGGAATGATTGCTAGAACAGTTACATGTTTTTTTTTAATTTGCTGGGAATTTATTTCTCCTTATTCTGGGGGGGGATACAATTCTTTTTAAAATCATTGGTGCCTTAATCTTCAGCATCTTCACTGTTGCAATATTTCCCAGTTTGACAAAGTGAGAAAGACCTTAGACCTTGAGGAGTTTGGAAGAAAAAAAATATGAAGAAGATAAAAGTACCATATTCATTCACTCCACTTTACTACTCTTTCTGCCAGTTTGAGAAAATTTAAGTTTTACTTTAAAGCTTGTGTTAGAAGTGGTGGCAAAAATAACCCTCTGTAATGTATCTATTTGCGTAATTAGATGGCTGATATTGCAGTAACTCTTGGTCATCCCATCCTATTCTGTTCGTGATTCCTGTTTTGACTGTCGTAGTCTCCAGCAAACGTGCACAGAAGAAGAAAATAATTTTAGTAAAAAGATAACCATGTTTTTGTTCTTCTTTTTTTAACTGCATCTGATTTAAGCTAGAGGAATGGATGAGCTTGTTTTCTTCCACTTCACTCTTTCTTCTTTGGTTTTTATTTCTTTGAAAAGGGTTGCTGTGACTGGCTTGTAAATAAGAGCTGATGACATTACCGTGGGCAGCACAAGAGAGACAGACTGACATGGATCTCTTGTTTTTCCAGATGAGGATAGGCATTCACTCAGGATCAGTGCTGGCCGGCGTTGTTGGTGTAAGAATGCCACGTTATTGTCTCTTTGGGAACAATGTCACCCTTGCAAGCAAGTTCGAGTCAGGAAGTCACCCACGCCGCATCAATGTCAGTCCAACCACATACCAGTAAGTCCTCAGCCTTTTCGTACTGTTTTTATTTCAGCCTGTTTTGGGTTTGATCTGGTAACATGCTCTGTCCTCAACACATGAACTTCAGCAGAAGGTCAGCAGGGCACCAGGACGACTGGAAAGAGGTGTTGCATGGGGCTGTCAGTCTTTCGTTTGCCATCAGAATGTGCAAAGAAGTCAGGCAGTGGAGGCAAGGAAGCAGAACAGGAGGGCCAACCATTCCTGCCTGAAATAATGTGTAACAGAAGAAGTGGGAGATGTCTCCCATAGCACCATAATTTCATGCACTATTACAGCTTTAGGCTAAGGATTTGGGTTCCACCCGCTGGACACAGTTCATGGAGAGAAGCACATTCCCATTGGCTCAGAAGAAGGTCTTTAATTTTGCCAGCAAGGCCAAGCTTTCAAAGAGTTTTTATGCTCTCTTGAAGACAAAATTTCTTATGTCGCACTGTAAAGAAACACTTGATAGAAGCATTTTCTTGATGTAAGAAAAAAGATTGAAAATGGCAAAGCATTATCCTTAGCTCTTTGAAGAAATTATGCAAATGGAGAGAAGGCTTGATTAAATCTGGTTAGGAGGAACAGCTCCTAAATAAAAAAAGGTGTTCCTTGTTGTTCAAATTTGACAGCTTGACTATTAGAATTTTTGCTGCTTGGATTACTACTGATGTACTCACTTTTTTGGCAGGAGATCTCAATCTTACTCTTTTTCTGACATTCTGTATCTGAAGTAATTTTCTGAAGTATGGTTTTGCTTAGGTTTTGGGACTGTTTCTCTGTGGTAAATCTGTATGCAATTGCTCAAACAATAGTGCTTTTCTTTCTTTTTTTTTTCTAATACAGAACTGTGAATCTCAATATTTATTTTTTCCCCATACCTATCTATGTAAATTAAAGTTTTAAATGGAATTTCTTCATCCGAGAATTGAAGCATCTGTTATGCTAAAATATAAATCAGTCAGAAGTTAAAGTTTAAAGGTAATTAAAACTAGTGAATAAAATGACATTCATCTGAAAAGCCCATTCACTCAAGATTAGATTTACAGAATGGAGCAAGTGTAGCTAATTGAACAAGACGCAGAAAAACTGAATAGACTTTTGATCATAAAGTGCACTGAAGCAGGTTCATACAGTTGTCTGGTAACATGAAAGAGAAACACAGACCCAACCTACTATCAGGTGTAGAAAATTTGTTCATTTAAGTAAAAAGAAATTCAGTAAATACATAGGAAATTGCTCTTTGGAACTTGATGTCACTTGAAAAGAAATTGCCTTTGGGACCTTCCAGGTGCAATATTCTGGTGGCTTTGGTTCCTGGTCTTCCACTGTGGGATAGGAGAAAGCCTCTAAGACATTTTTTGAAAAGTGAACACAAGATTGTTCACCAATTGTGTTCTGGTTTTGAAAACTTATGCAGTAGCAGAGCCTTTGGTATTAATTTTACACAAATGGAGGTAAATGATTCTGGCAAAATGCATCCAAGGCCCTGTGACAGGGATCTGAACTTTTCTTGTACAGGAACAGTTCTTATAAAGGAATGTTCTCCAACCTGAGAAGGTCTTTGAGATACTCTGAAAGTGTAGTCCATACTTTTTCAGAGGAGAGATCTTAGTGCTTCACAAATGTGTTTCAGTGGTGTGATTCAACTCAGGGCTATGGTGCAGCTCAAGTTTGTGTCCCTGAGAGCAGAAATTGGCAGCTAGGCAGTTTCATATTGTTTTAAGAGAAATACAGTTGGAAATACAAGTAGTGAGTATTTGTGGGGCCAATGATGCACAAAACTCTTTTCTTGGCATGCTGAAGCCAGAGTCTCTTTCAGTGTGCCGGTTCTGTTGGTTTTGGTTATGAGAGTGATATAGCACCTTTTCTGTGAGACAACAGATTTGTACTCATTGTTGAGCAACCTGATCTAATTGAAGATGTCCCTGCTCATTTCAGGAGTGTTGGACTAGATGACCTTTAGAGGTCCCTTCCAACTCCAACCATTCTATGATTCTATGATTCTATGATTCTATGTTTTCTTTTCATCACATTGCTGGTAAAAAGTCTGTTCTGAAAGCCAGTTTGAGGGCTTGTATATGGAGTTTGCTAGAAATCCGTGCTTTTATGCTGCCCTTTATCTGACTCCAAGTACATTGTAGGACAGAGAAGATGGCTTCTGATTGTCTGTGTCTCACCTCTACCTGCCTGCCATTGTTACTGTACCGTAACAAGTCAAATGCGGGTAACCTGGGTTTGGAGAGCATTCTTGTTAAGACCTACCTAGCATAATGTGGGTCAGATTTTCTGACCCTGTATATCTTGCAGGTTGTATCAAAAAGGGGGCTACAATTTTTTTCACTTCCTTTAATCTTAGAAATCCAGTAGGAATAGGACTGTTTGTTTCAAGATAGCCAAACTTTCACCTTAAATGATCATCATGTCTGGGCTTATCTTCCAGAAAGTTACAAATTTAGACTGTTGCTTTCAAAAAGGGAAGATAGTAGAAAAGTGACTGACAATGCAGTAATGCCATAATATAAATTTGCAAAACAAAACACAATAAAATACAGAATTATTGATATTTGTTATCTATCTGCATTATTGTACTATGTAAAAAATGTGCTGCTATGTGCTGAACAAATTCAGTGCTAGATTCAGAGAACTCCAAGTGCAAGTAACAGGCTAGACACATGGTTATAGGTAAAGAAAGAAATGGCAAGAAAGTACGTGTTTGAATGAGAGGCAGCTATCATTGAAGATGAACGGCTAAAAGTAATGTTGAAAAGGCTAAGAACTAGGAAGCATTTCTACATGCTTCAGAAATCATATGAGAAAATAAAATGAATGTGCATGGGGCCACTTAGGCTATTTCAAACCATACCTTCTGGCATGGTTGAAAGCATGAGAACAGACAGGGAAGAAGCCAAGAAATGACACTGCTGACACAGTGGACAGGAGAGACTGCAATTACAAAATACTCTATAGGGCAGAATTATTCAGAGCTTCTGAAGGTGATCTAGGAGGTTTGAACATAATATACTAACCAAATAAACAAGTAGTGATCTGATGCATCTGTATATAACTTTTCTTAAATATAATTTCTATGAGTATATAATTTGCTGTGTACAAATAAAGTGATTCATCGCAAACTGAAATGTCTTGATAGTTGACTTTATATTCCATCAAATGCTTCTATTTGATCATACTGTGCGGCTGTGTACTCAGTTAATATTTTTATTATTTAAGAAGCAATGTTTTCCAAAATAGATAATTCTGCAATCAGTATGAAAATAACAGAATTTTAAATTAATTAAAACTACTGGCATTTATCGTTACATGTTTGTGTCTACCATGCCCCCTGATGAAAATTCTGATACAAGTTTTGTGCTTACAAAGCATGCAGATACTGGAAATATGTCTAATACTTGTCAGTTTTCATTTTACAGTACAGATTATGCATTAGAAAGCGTCATCAGCATTCAAATTATAATCACACTTCAGAATGCATATTATTGGTTTCAGACGCTTCCTGGCGAGCCCATAATCTGCCTGTGTAAGAATCAGAGTCTAGAATTATAAATAAGATGTGGTGTTGCCTAGCAGCTGCAGTGAGCTTGGGGCAGCCTTGCTCCAGTTGCACCTGCCTGGGCAGAGCTCTGCAGTGTGAAACAGCACCTTTTCCAAAGGTGGCCTTTGAATCTGTTGGGGATAAGAGCTCACTTCTGTTCAAAATATCTTGTTCTCTTGACTCAGGCAGGTCTTTTGGCTGAAGGATTACAGAGCTTCATTTCATTTTCTTTGAATCACTGAGCACTGTAAAATGAAAGCACTGGAACAGCACTGGTAAAAATTCTGGTGAAACATGCGGAAACTGGAGAGGGAGTGGAGAATCCCAGACTGGTCCATGTTTAAATGGATGTGGCCAGGAAGGAATAGGAGAAGAATAACACATTCTCTGTTCCTTTAGTAAACTGGCAAATCCAGCTCAAGGTTTATTTAATTCATCTACATTATCCTGAATTGAATAAAATTACCCTATTTTCCATACTCAGGAAGGAAGCACAATGAGATTTATGAGAGTCTTGTTCAGCACAAAAGAGAGATTAAATATTTTTTAATTCTTTGTTTCAGCCTTGAGTAATGATGTTTATCAGATATTAATATAATATACCTACATTCATCCTGTTTCCCTAATAGTATTACAATGTAATGCCTTGGGATCTCTAAGCAGTTATCAAAAGCAAGTAGACATAATTGTTGCTATTTGTCAAGTAACCGTATTTAAAAATGAATTCTCTTTTTCCTCTTCTTTCCACCTCTGGTCTTTTCCAGCATGTATTTCCCTTATGGAGAAGGTGCTTCTGGCATCAAGTGTTGGGTACAGATACTTTCCATTATCACATGCTGGGCAATACATCTGGGACCTGAGCTTAGGCAAAGATGAACAGCCTGTATCCCACATCCTTATCTGATTTAGGAGAGAGAAACCAAGCGTACCTCCTTATTGAGCTGGGTGAGATCACTGCTAGTTCACCTGGCTAAACTGCCCCTCACCCTTTAAAATTGATTGAAAACGGCAGAAATGGAATAGGGTTTTAACAGTTGTCTCACAGAATGTTGTATGGAAGAAATTTTACTTTTAGGTAATTAAGAAGGATGTATATACATCTCTCTTTATAGAGATTTTAAATTAAACCTATGCATTTCTATAAACTCCTTATAGATTTTTATTTTTATCAAATTCTTTTTTTCTACAGGTTATATCTATATCTGTATCTACATCTATATCTATATCTATATTTTTCTGCCTCATATGCACAACCAAATGGATTTGCTCTCCAAGAGCCTTTTCAGATTATTTTAAATTTTATTTCTGAGCACCCTTAAAAAAAATGTTTCTTTTTATGTTGGTCAATTCATCATGTATGCTTTCATGAGACATATTGGTCAGGCAATTTAGTTACGGACAGAAAGGGAGCACAGCTCATACATGGACACAAAAAATGATTGTTAGTCTAATTAAAGTATTAAAGTCTAGTCAAAATGCACTGGTTTATTCTTGTTTTTCTGTTCCTGGTGTCATCTACCTCCATGAGGCTGCACCCCCGTAGTCACTGTGTATTGTGATTATGGTCCTGGGGCCTCTGCTGTCCGCCAGAGCTTGTGCTTCATGACACTACATTTTTATTCAAGGTTCATAGGTAGTTCACCCTGCACAGAATAACTACTTGTTAGATCACTGTCAATTAGGTAACAGTATCTGTTACACCACAGTTCCACACAGCTAAACTAAAACTAAAACTTATTTAGGCAATAGTCATCTGACTGCTAGACAACTGCTAAAACTACAAAAAGCTCAAGCCTAGACAAATCCAGACAAGTCCCGAGCCCAGCACTGATAGATCAATGCAAAGCCTGGGGCCTTTTACTAGTGATGGTGCAATCCTATTCACTGAGCCTGATTCTCTAATGTCGCAAACAGAGAGCAGAGACCCAGTATTCCTTCTGCTTAGGGTGAGAAATAAAAGTAGTAAAGGTCAGTGATAGACACTCGCCATGCTGAGCTGCATGTGATATACAATATATTGCATTAAAAAATCACAGCTGGTCCTTTCATAATCTTATTACAATTCAACTGTATGAAGGAAAAACACCAATACATGAACTTCCATAGTTTAAAAAATAATAAAGTACAATGTGAAACGAATTAGATCCAGACATAGTCAGGTTTTTTTCAGTCTCCTTGTCTTCCTAGCATGTATAGAAATTGAGGGAGAAATTCAAAGCCACTGAAATTTAGGACCGAGTGCACTGATTTTTGGCATTACAATAGCAAGTTCATATTTTTATACAATGTATTTCTACCAATATTTCTAATGAGTGCCATAATAATTTATCATGTGAATTCATATGGAAACAAATGAGCTGGCGTATGTTATCAAACCAGGTACGCGGCTGGTGAAGTGACCAACACTTGTTGCCACAGAGGAATGGCTCAGCAACCCAGCAGGAGACAGTCTTCTGATAACCCATTTGGGAAGCCATTAATTACATTTCCCCGATTGTACCAATTAATATGTGGATGTGAACAAGGTTAACTACAGTTTTTACAGTTCTTTAGGAGTTAGGGCAGAAAGAACCTTTTCTTCTGTTGATAGCTATCCTTGTGAAAGGTAGCATTTATGGAAGATTGACCTGACCACTTTGCCTTTCTTGGTGCATACTATATTTAGGAAGGCAGTGCATATTCTCATTTATTGTAGTGCATTGTATTTCTTTCAGAAATATTGTTCAAATTTTGGTCTATACAAAACAATTTTCCTAAAAGAAGTTTCTGCTGAAATTCAGTTCTGAGTGGGTGCTTTTTTTAACTCTGATTCAGCAAATTGCCAAATCCTGTCATAACATGACTTTTATTTAGGGTATGTGGAAATTCATTATACAGAGGTTAAAATGTATATTTATGCAAAACCAAAGCTGAATAAATATTTGGCAGTTGTTTATACCTTACTTGAATATTACATTCCTGTTACATAGTTTATTGAAGCAGCAAATACTATAATTAGTTTCATATCTAATTAGAGATGAACATGTGTTTTAAGGTTATTATATAATACATATTTTATATATAGATATGTATCAGTTTATGGCACTTATCTCAGGAACTGTGACGTAAAGTATATCCACCATACATTTTGTGGAGAGCATGAGGAAGACAGAGGAGAGCAAACTGTGCAGGCAGGTGGAGATGCTGTACTTAGTTGTGGGGAGGCTGACGCTCCTGACCTGCTCCTGCTGTCAGGGGACAGCGAGTGGCAAGCTTGGCAAGCAAGAGAAGCCTGGCTGAGGACGGGCTGGATCACCACCCGGATCGCTTGCTTGCTCCTTACTATCTATTGACTCTGGAAGGATTTGGCCTGACTGCATGGCCTGAAGGTGGCTTTTAAGACAAGCCTGATATAAAGGGCGAGAGAAAAGACAGGTCCCTGAGCACTACAAACTATGCAATGTGCCAGGCTCCTGCAGCCGAACAAACCTGCTGGCATTTGCTGGGATTTGCAAAGTTTGCTGGGATGTGGCAACGTGTGCTAGTCACGTTCAGCAAGCACTAGTCACAGCAGTGGGAAGAGGTTTCAAAGGTTTCCAGACACCGTATGAGCAGTATGTCCTCTGAAGCCCTGATGGTGGAAGTATTAGAGCATGCTGAAGCTAGGTGAGTGCTTCCTCACAGCAGCTAGAGTTGAAGTAGCACACGTGGTAATCATTTATTCCTTTAGCTGTGGAAATACAGTTCTCAAGGAAGATCATCCTTTCTATTTCCAAAGGAGTGGCTCTTCCATATTTGCAAAGGAGTTGCTACTTCAGGCTGCTAAGTGGCTGCTCCTCTCACCATCTTATTCTTCCCTTTGGACAGATCCTTCAGTTTGTGACTGTATCTTGTTTGGGAAGGAATGGAGCAGGTTAGCCCACTTTTCACAAAAAAAGCATAAAATTTTTGCAGCCATCCTTCCTGCTGAGCAGAGGTACTTTTTTTGTATGAGTATTAATTAATCTTCACAGCATCCAGTGATAAGTACAAAGGACTGACCTCTCTGAGAGATGGAGAGGTAAAGAGGTGAAATTGCTTTCCAGTGGGCATGGAGAGAGTAAGAATCATTGTGAAAAGCATGCAGTCAGCATAGAGCGCCTTGCAACAAATAATTCTCTAGTAACAAATCTTTGTTAGTTCATTTTCTGAATATAGGAACTCACTGATAAAGATGTGGCTGTTTCTTGCCAAAACAGTTCGAAATATAATTACCCCGTCATTTGATCTATGCAAAAAAGAGCTACAGTTTTTAAAGCTTCTTCACCTTTTAAAATGAATCCCAATTTTCATTCACACACAGACCTCCTGACCTTAAAATGCTTCTTGTTTCCACTAGGGAATAACCACATTTTTTGTTTCCATACTGACACCTTGCTTTTTTTTTTAAATGAAGGAACTGAAAATGAAAAAAATAAATGGGATAATTCTCAGATACCATCTCTTTTTATCTGAAAGCAACAGCATTTTCACCAGGGAAGAGACAGAACAAGAATTTAAACAGTTCTGGAAGATTTCAGGTTAGGAGGGGAAGCTGTCAAAGTTAATCATCTACAAATCACTGTTTAAGAAATTATTCCTCCCCTCAAACATCAACAAAGAAGACAAGATGGCGGCAGACCTAGTTCCAGGCAATTTATAGGAATGCTTGAGTTGCCTGACCCTCACAATTTAAGCATTGAATTGTAAATTTTGTATCCAGCCACCTGAGTAGAACCCAGAATTTTGAATCTGTGAGTAACCTACTATAAAAATATACTTTGCAATAGTGCTCTTAAGGGAAATACACAGAAGTGATGCAGGAAATACGGCTGAGATAAATGCTTTGGAATATTTTCAGAGTAGTTATTATATGCATATTCCTGAACTGTGGAGGTTGTGTAACTTCCAACGTAAGCTCCATGACTATGGGACAATCTGGGGACATTTTATGTAGAGTTTAAGCTGCCATATAGTTTCCTGAAGGTGAAGGATAGATTGTGCTTCTTAAACTTTCAGAACAGGCAATCTGATTTGATCACAACAAAATGCTCTGAGAACGGTCCGCAAGGTGAGACAAACAACCAGAACTGGGTGGCACCACCCAGGAAACCTTCCACACCAGAAGGTTTTCCCCTGAGCCAGAGGGGAAATGCTCGGCCTTGGCCTTGCTGAGGATCTGCGCTATTCATTTTGCTGCTTGGCAGAAGTATCTTTTGGGGTTCATTGTACCCATGAAAAGGAAGAAAAAAAACTTAGAAAGGGCTGTAGATCTGGGCCATGGCCATCAACTGCTACTGTTTTCTTTTTAACATCACGAATGGCCTAAATATAGGAGGGAAGATTCCTGCAGAAAAATGTCCTCACTGATTGTCGTGGTTTAACCCCAGCTGGCAACTAAGCCCCACACAGCCACTTGCTCACTCCCTCCCGGTGGGATGGGGGAGAGAATTGGAAGGGTAAAAGTGAGAAAACTCGTGGGTTGAGATAAAGGCAGTTTAATAGGTAAAGCAAAAGCCGCGCACGCAAGCAAAGCAAAACAAGGAATTCATTCACTGCTTCCCATCGGCAGGCAGGTGTTCAGCCATCTCCAGGAAAGCAGGGCTCCATCATGTATAAGGGTGACTTGGGAAGACAAACGCCATCACTCCGAACGTCCCCCCTTCCTTGTTCTTCCCCCAGCTTTATACGCTGAGCATGACGTTATAGGGTGTGAAATATCCCTTTGGTCAGTTGGGGTCAGCTGTCCCAGCTGTGTCCCCTCCCAGCTTCTTGTGCACCCCCAGCCTACTCGCTGGTGGGGTGGGGTGAGGAGCAGAAAAGGCCTTGACTCTGTGTAAGCACTGCTCAGCAGTAACGAAAACATCCCTGTGTTATCAACACTGTTTCCAGCACAAATGCAAAACACAGCCCCATACTAGCTACTCTGAAGAAAATTAACTCTACCCCAACCAAAACCAGCACACTGATAAGCACTGAGGATTAGCATATAACTTATTTCTTTAGTGTATACACAAATCTATAAGAAATCAGAGGCAATTTCTGAACCATGATCTCATTCTCAGCCTGGGAATCCAAGTGTCAGGACCAAAATATTTAAGGAATCTGAAGAACCTGTTCTTTAGGAGAATGCTAACAGGTGGTCATTTTTTTCCTGATTAAGTCTTTCTAATAGTATTATTACAAGAGCCAGCAAATAATTGTTTTTCTTAAAAGTATAAACTAAAGTAAGTAGGATAGAATATGATCGTAAGTAGCTTCCATTAGCATTTGGTAAAGGTTTCCTGCCATGCTTACTTGGGAGCTGAAATGTTATCCCAGTAAAGGTCAGCTAGACAATTTCTGAGGGTGAGAGGCTGATTTAAACAGTGCACCTGATATAGGGATGTGGAGTCTATCACAAGCCACAGTAGTGGAGGAATTTCCAAAGGACTAATTGGTTAGTCATCCATCACTCCTGGCACCTCTGGTACTCTTAGAGCATTTCATTGCAACCAAGTTACAATTCACAAAACAGGTGAATATATCTTGCACTTCTGTTTTATGAGGAAAATAGTGTGAAATAGCAACTAAACTCAGTGCCAGCCCTGAACTGAATCAAAGAGTGTATATTTTACAGTTTCAGACTTGTATAACTGCCATTACAATTAGATAATGTTAGGCTCTGAGAAGGAAACCATTGATTTTTAGCAAGGCCGGATGCTCTATAGTGAATAGTCATTTTGGGGAAGAACGACTGCAGCGAAAGCTTACAGATTTAGCTCAGAAAGTTCTAAGAGTTCAACTGTTGCTTGCAGAAATCTAGTTTGGGAAACAGCAAAGAGTTATTTCAGTGTATTAAGCCTATAGTTTTAAAAGGCAAAATATTTACATCAAGCATTGCAGAGATGAAAAGAGAGAAGCTTCTCTCTAGAGGCCTCTGCAAACTCTCATGCAATTTAGAAAAGATTACAGTATTTTGATCATAAAATTGACAGTCTGGAAAATAGATTATGACATTCAAACCGCATGCTAAACAAAGACCACCACAGAAGTTCAAAGGCAAAAACATTGTTGGATTTATAACCAACTGATTATTTAAAAGCTGGGAAGAAAATGCCTTTATATTTCAATGAGCTCACACAGATTGTCTCAGCCAAAACCCAGGAAAAATACTCAGTAAAGGAAGTACCATTACATGTGCTGAGAATCCTGGAAAATTCTCCTGGCAACAGGATTCATTCATTCATTTACTTCCCAGAAATCAGCTTTAGAGACATTAAATAAACAACCTATTACAAAATCCCACTGATGTTTTTAAGCTTCAGATAAGACTGATTGAGAGAAAAAATAAATATCTTGGAAGGGGAAAAGATGAAGACTGCTTTCGTATATCCAACTGTGCTCATAATTTACCATTACCTCAAAACTGATCTTTTCAGTGCTGCAAGGGACTGAATACCCCTAACTTAATTTACTGGAAACAAAAAGAAAATGTGTAGAGTTATTTTCTTTATTTTACAAGTCCAACTAGTTTCTGGGAAGATACTTGATAAAGAGGCCCTAAACTTTCAGATGTAGCCAGACAGAGATTTCTCCGCTATGGAGGAAGATGACAAATGGCAAAAGGCAGTATAGTCAGGTCTGTGATGTTGGCCCATTGTGTGGGCATGCCTGGAGGATGGCTTCATGGCTCCTGTGAACCTCTATCCCTTTTTGACCCCAACCAGGTGGCCCAGATTAAACCCATGGGTACTTTTGATGAATAATGTCAGATTTGATTCTGGTTTTTGCTGAAGCCAGATTTGCTGTATTTGAACCTAATTTATGAAATGCAATACTACTGAGTATGAGAAGGGCACAAACTGACCACCCTGCTTCTACCTGTGAGAGCTCCCAAGCGCTGTCACCTTCATACCTACTTTCCAGCAAGAGATCTGGTGGTAGTCATCACTCTGAAATTTTAACTTCTGCACAACTGGCCAGACTGGAGTGTTTTAAGTGAGCCAAATGATACGTAATGGATAATGATCATTATGAATTTGGTTCCCTTTCTGGTACATGACTTTCTGAATGCTGACGCAGATTTTCAGAGAATGTGTTTATTTGGGCCATCTCCTCAGCTGATCTCAGGCAACAGAGCTCCTTGAAGTTGATGATGCTAAGTTAATATATATCAACTAAGGATCCTGGCTTAGGATAATACTTTTATACATAATACTTTAAACTCATTTTTTATTTGGAACCACATAGGATCAATCTCCTCCAAAGCGATGTTTCTGGACTGTGTTTTACAGTTTTTTATATCCCTCTGTTTTGTTTTTTTTCTAGGCTTTTGAAAAAGGAAGAAAATTTTATTTTTATCCCTCGTTCCCGTGAAGAGCTTCCAGAAAACTTTCCAAAGGAAATTCCTGGGATCTGTTACTTCCTCGAGGTCAGAAGTGGTCAGAAGCCACCAAAACCCTCCATCACATCTGCCAGAGTGAGAAAGGTTTCTTACAACATTGGCACCATGTTCCTCCGGGAGACTAGCCTATGAGGCCTGCTGCAGATCAAAGACTCGTCAAAAAAGCACAAACCCAGAACTGGGTCATGACAGGGGAGTTGGAGGTTCTTTCTATTTCACTGCCTTGTTCTGAACAAGCAGTAAAAGCTCCATGTAATGTCAGGCAATAATAATTTTAAAAGGTGGGTGACTGCTGTCGGTAAACAAAGTGGAGATAGGGAAAAAAAAATAAACAATGTACTTCTGCTTCCAGAGGAATTTCTTTCATAAAGTTCAGTCTGGCCCCTCTATGACAAACAACAACAAACAAAACAAAAAAAACCCCAACTCTCAAATTAGAGGTTGGTTTTGTTTTGTGCAGAAAGGATGATGGTTCTCTGTAGATTTGCACCAGCTAAGCAGAATTGAGAGTCAGTTCTGATTATGCATTCCTACATTTAATGTGTTCTTCAGTAAGGTAATGATGTTTTTTAACTTTATGAACAAACATTTCATACATATACTGTAGACCTGTTGTAACCTTCCTGGCAGGAGGAATTATAATTCAATACAAATATTGTAGGAATTTTACCTATTTTTATACATATTTCACTTTCTGGATAATTACATTCCACATACTGTAAGCTGAGTGAGCTTAGATAGCTTTTCAGAAGAAGCTACTGTATATTTCATACCTTCTACCTATCAAACCTTATTGTTATACAAGTGGGAAGTCATTTTTTGACTTTTTTGGCAACAAAAATATCAATATTTTACAGTAAAAAACACTTTGGTAAATCTCTTTACCTGATGTTTATGCTAAAGCTTTAGATGAGCATTGTCTTGCTTATATAAAATAATGTTCAGTATTTGTCCTACAGTGCTGTATGTCCAGTCCTTCCAGGACAATGCAAACAAAGTGTAGAAGATCAATGTGTTGACAAACAGAAAAGTTCTGTTCAGTGGGGCTTGTTTCCCACTAAATTATCAGCCAAACTGATCTTTGGTAGAAGTCCTGGACTTCTTTAAAAAAAAATTGATCTTGTGAGAACTTATTCTGAGGAGTTCCAGCAGACACTGGAAGCTCTCTGGATACTGGTTTTCCACATTTGTTTAATAGGACTTGTGCTCCTACTCCAGTTTGGCTATTGAAAATCTGTTATTAATGATGCTCATCTGGAAATTTCCTCTATTGCTGGATTGGCTGAAAGGTCTCCTGCTTTATCTAATATAGACTAAAAAACAGGGTAAAGCAATACTTTCCCAAGTTTAATGCAAATGGCAGTTCAAGATTTAGATGAGTCCATGTCAATTTTTTTAAAAAAGGCCAATTCTTTGTTGTTGAAAATTAATATAGCTTTACTGTCTTCAATGAATCCAATTGGAACAAGATGTGGATCTGTCCCCTTTGTTTATTTCTCAGGTTTTCCTTTTCAAAAATAATGGCAGTCAGTTTTCCTCTGCAGGTGTACTTCCTTAAGGGTCATGCTGAAGTGGGCTGATGTTGTTCTGCTCTTGCAGATTGTTAGTTAACACTTGTACAGTGATTCCAAAGCTTAGCTTTACATGGGCCCGATCAAAGCTCACTGAAATCAAAGATACGACCCTCAACAGCACCAAGAGGTGTGAGAAACTCTGCGTTTCTATAATCCAGACCAGAAATTGGAGTTTACTTATGGGTTTAGTAGTAGTAACTTGAGGCACCTTTTGAAAATAAGTGAATAACTTTCACCACATGTCAAAATTATGCAGTTAGATCTTCCTGTGGAGGGAATGACAGTGCTGTATTTCTCCCCTTTGACCAATAGCCCATGTTAGAGTGGAAACAAATCAGTGTGGCACTGCCAGCCTGTGCTGAACATCTTTCATGTTTCCTTTCCATGAAGCCTTTCTGGATGAGAAGGGACTATCTTGAACCTATAGAGACTTCAGCATGAAGAGGACATCTGAACTTATTATGCAAATGTGTTTTTCTTCTTGCCTGAAGAGGGTAGATGCATGGGGATTAGCCCAGAAACTTACTTAAATGGAAATTCCCTCGCTTTCTAGAAGAACACTGATGTTAAAGATTTCTTCCATTAGTATTAGAGCATCCTTGGGATTGGAAGAGTTAATCTTTTATCTGTCTTTTATCTGATATACAGTATCTGCAGCTCTACTGCCTATCTGAAAAATGACTTAACAAAAACTGTTTGAGCTTGAGGTTGCAGAATTTCCATCCAAACTACAGATCTGAGAATTTTCTGCATGGGATGACAAGTTTTACCCTATAGCCATTAGTTTGCACATAGACAGGATGTAGCATGCATTTTTTTCCTGGGAACACCAGTGAGACATGCAAGAATCATAAATGGAGCAGAGTTCATGTTTCACCACTGGAAGAGGAACACCATTTCCTAGCTAATAAAGCCGTGGTTTGATGTCATTACCTAGTTCCCTAGAGTGAAAATCTTCAAATAGCTATCAATAGACTGAGATTTCATTCTGACTTCACTGGCACATCCTCATTGTTCAGTACATGCTGATGTCAGAGTACCAATCTTTCTGGCCAAACTCTTTTTCTCTTCTCACCACCCGTAGTCCTCTGTGAAGAGAACAAACATAGAGGTTCAGACCAAAAGCTTGTAGCTCAATAGCCTGACTCTCACAGTTGCCAATAGGAAATGTCTAGGTTAATTCTGTGGCTGATCTTGGTAGATCTATGGAAACATTTTCACGAGAAATGATGGATGAATGCTAGTTCTACTAGCAAATTGGAGAAGCAATCTAAAAAACTTTGTATCACCATCCTCATCCTCTCAAGTGACTGTTTATTCTATAAGGAAATTTATAATTGCAGAGATCAGTGCAAAAACTGAAAATTGGTGTCAGCATCACCATGGAGACAATGACAGTGTTTGCAAATAAATCATCTAGCTCCCCAAATTAGAGTAGATTTACTGTATAAGAATATACAGTCTCTGCTTTTTATAAGCTTGTGTGAAGGTAACGTGTACAGAACTTCAGCACTGATGCCAAGTATTGTGTTATTTGTTTCTGTGTTATCACAAGAGAAGTTAATAAAGAAGTGTGGGCTCTTTAGGGACATTTTTCTATCTCAGTGTGAGAAAAGTGTAAAACAAATTCTCAGCACTCTTTAACTTAGTAGTTGCATCTCCTGCCTTTAATATTAGGTTGCAAGTTCATTTTGTTGGACACCTTTATGAAGTGAAATTAAATTTATTATCAAGGTTGATGCTCAAGGTTGATATCAAGGTGAAGTCAATTAGATGTAGTCAAACAGCATTTCTTCAACATGACTTCATTTTAATGATAGGGAAACCTTTCTCATTTGCCTGGCATTGTCTTCATAAATAAAAAGGTGCTCAGAGTTTTTATACCTTGGGATGATGAAGTGGAGAGGTTAGAGGTGCTGAAATGGAGGCAGAAATCATATACAATGGTTGGAATTTTCTTCTAATGTTTTCCTTCCTATAAATCATAATCTTTTGTTCCTCTGATTAAGAATTTACACACTTGTGTTTCTTGACATAGCTGCAAGTAGCAACATCTGCTGTCTTGAGTTTCTGCATGAAACAAATCCACCCTCTCTGAAGATAGAGGGAGAAGGTCTACTGCATATTGCCTGTACAGGGAAAGGAAGAATGATGTGAGGACCCTAGCTGGGGTCATCAGTGTCTTTGCCACAAACTTGTTCTGTGCAGCTTCCCTCTGCTCTTAGAGGGCAGAGGGACCAGAGACCATGGACTGACCACAGAGGCAGACCCAGTGGCCACCTTCTTTTACAAAAGTCATGAGTCCTAAGTAAACAGAGGCAACAGTCATTCCCCCAGAGCACTTTTTACAGATCTTGTGTCAGACTTTGCCGTCTGCTCCCCATCACACAGTCTCTTTTGTGATGCAGTGCATAGAGGTCAGGAACTCAGAGTAAGGAGGAAATAGTGATGGAGGTGGTAAAGTGGTGGATAAATTTTGTTCTACATCACTCTGGTAATATCTGCCATTCAAAGACAAAAGCCACTGCATGGGAGAATTGCTGCTAAGCCAGGACTCTCAAAGTGTGGTTTTCTTGCAGGATCCCGCAGAATATTTCTTTTTAATTCCAAAGAGCCAATAGTTATTAACTGTGGTTGTGGTTTTGGCTTCACTGCTCATTCCCACATCCAGTTTCAGATCTGAGTCAGTTTCAAAAGGCATTTTGGAGCCTGGAAACATGCCTCTGCAAACAGAAAACCGAAGCTTTTAAAACCTTGGAAATCTTCTGTGGGAATTGCCTGTTCTGAAGAAGAAATCCTTGCAGTTGAGTCGTTAGCAGGTCCTACTGCGGTTCATGTGTGTGCATATGCCATTTCACAATGCTATCTCCTCCTGTGCTTACAGTGTTCCCTACCAACCCCAGCAGAGGTATCAGGTGTATAACCACCTTTTCTGTTTTCCATTAACATCCCTCTTTCACTTTTTCTGTATGAAGCAAGCAGTGCAGAACCATGACATGTTGCACGCATTTAAAAGTATCATAGCACTGCACTGAGGCTTAAACTCTGCTAACTGTTTTCACGTTGTATATTTCTTCCCCTGAATAGATCCTTCTCCCAGACAATTTACAAATGAAGGAAAAAAATACCACCCAAAACTGCTGTGTGGAATTGCAAATGAGTATGAAACCTGCATCAGTTGTTGGGGCAAGTTTAACTGCTGGACAGCTTTCAGACTCTTCAGCTGCTACAAGCTGTCACACCTGCATGCTTCATGCAAACTGTCCTGCCAAGAAGTCTGTAATCTAACAGCAGCATTGCAAACTTCTGGCATTTTCTGAGTTTTCCTCTTCCAGTCTCAGGCCATTACCTCACCTCTGCTGAGAGCTCAGAGCTCACTGAGGAGAGTTAATTCCCTGCCCTAATGTGGTCTCAGAGCTTCTGGCTTTGTTTTTGGGTTCTGGTGATCTTTTGCAAAATTATACATGTGTAATATTGGAAATAGCAACATGCTTAAATTAGCATCAAAAGAAGCATAAAAAAGCATGTCAAACTCTGAAACAGGTGGTTCCCTTCCTTCGAGGTAATACATTATTCATAGCACTTTACTGGGATTGAGGGTGCCAGTGGCAGTAGAGGCTGTGGATGAATTGAGGATGCTGAGTGTGCAGGAGACTTGACAGGCAGTTGATCGGCTCCTGCTACTGTTCATAATTCCATCACCTTGCATGCTATTTCCTGCTCCCGGTCAGGTTTCTGTTCTTCAAAAGACCTCCACTCTCCTTCCTTTAGCACCCTGTATGTGACATAGATAGTGAGTAATTCCTATTATTGTTCTTATTAGCATCTGTTGATGACATGGCTGCTTATACCTAAAGAATAACTGGGATTAAAGGGCTGATCTTACTCTCCTTTGCAGCAAAGGGAAAGCTGCTACAGTGACATGGCAGGCACTCACATCCTTAGAGAGGGAGAAGACCGCAGTGCAAGCGGTCACTGGAGGATTCAGGTGGAGAAGTCAGTACATTAACAGTCCCTGGCATGTTTTTAGCTTTCCCAAGCACTAAATTTATCCGTGCAGCTAGGAGTTACTCCTTAACAATGTTATTAATTTGCAGTGCATGAGCAGCCTTACAACAAAAATCTGTAAACTGTTTAACCTCATATACATGACTGATCTTTTGTGGCTTGGCTATTAATCATGCATGAAAGCAAGCGAACAGTGAAATTGGGGAATGTAACATTTCAGTCATAGGCGACAGATCATTCACCTCTGCAGATGCTTACTTGTTCCTGTGGCTTAGAAAGGTTGACCTCCAGTTATCTGTCGTCCAGGTTAGTATCACGGCGTCACTATAGCAACAAAATAGCCTCTGAAAAACAGCATGAGGCATCTCGGTCTGCTTTCCTGTGGCCTGGGGTTCACATTAGAGAGGCCAATACAGTAAGTGATGCAAAGTGGCAACTTTGCTGGCAGCCTTAACGAAAGGATCAGTGGAGGCAGATGTTAAACCGGGTGTTTGCTCCTGGGATTTTAGTTTCCAAAGGCAGAGTGAGGCTGAACATGTTTTATTTTGGACAAAAAAAGACACAGGATTTCAGAGAAACAAGTGTCTTCCCTGCTTTATGGCTAGCAGGAAGGCAGCGGAAAGGGCCATGAACACGCTGGCTGCCTCGGCTGCAGCACTGCTCGCTTCTGCCTTCAGCTCTCTGACCCACTTCGGCTTTAGCATTCCAAGAATCAAGTTTCTTCTGAAGACTGGGGCACAGGTAAGTGCTTCAGGCACTTGTCCCCTCTGCTCTAGACACAGCATGAAGCTGCCTAAATCACTACTATGCTTAACTTTCTCAGTGACCACAGATGCAAACTTAGACTAACATGTATTTTTTAAGATGGCCAAGATAAGTGAGATTGATCCCACCGAATTAAGCTCTTTCCAGCCCAAGTGCTGTGTCTCAAATCTTTTAGTCTGTGCTACTTTTCAGAGTTTTGCATTGGCCAAAATAAATTGAATCCAACTAAGTGGCAGAGGGATAGATAAGCATATTCCAGGATAAATAAAAGTCTGATATGGTAGCCATGGTGAGTGTCAAGGACAGGGGCTCCTGCAGTTCTGGAAGTCTCTTCCTTCTGATGTCTGAACCCTTTACATCTGATATCAACACCGCCAATCACAATTCCTGGATGCCATTAGGACTGTGATTTAGAAAAGCTTTTGAGCTTTGAGCTCCTAGCCCAATTGTGCAAAGCCTTTGTGCCATCTTCACCTGAACTATATGCTAGAATGCCTATATAAACCTTGATTTACTACAGTCATCCTGTAGTGAAGATGGTAATAAAATATATAAATTCTAAAGAGCAGAGAGATAGTTGCCAGGTTATCATTGACATACATTTTTTATGCTTTTGTGAATTTGTAGGCCCAAAATTAACTTTCCATTAGCAGAAGGTATCACATTGAGCTACTTGTTTTCTAGATAATTATTCCCTAGCAATACTCTCTAATGACTACTCTTGAAGCAATAAGTAAAGCCATGCTAATGTATTCTGTGTAGATTCTTGTATAACACCTATCACGTTAACAAACTGCCTTTTAGCAGAACATTAAATGACAGAATAACACCCTGTCATGTATTGTTTGTCCTTCCATCCTCTTCCCCAGGGGAGCAAGAGTATGTAGTGGAATCATGTGATTTTGTGAGGTGTTGTCTTTTTGATAGTTTTCTATAAATCTATGTTGCTATTTACTTAAATAAGGAAGAGCAAAATCAGAACTATAGACTATAGAATTAGAAAAGAGTTTTAGTTGTAAACAGAGTATTTTAAAGATTTCCCAGTGAGTAAGACTGGTCTCCCATCGTAGAAACAACCGTACCGGTAATATATTTAAGAAATACCCAGGAATGATAAATATGAGCAATAAAACAGGCAGGTGTATATATAATGGATAACTTCTGCTTTATACACAACAATAAATAGATGCTAAAACTGACTAATACCCAGAGAGGAGGAATACTATTCAATCCATTTTGGCATTTGTTTATTACCAGCATACCTCTAAGGTATTATTTTTTCCTTCCCTAATGAGACTGGAACATACTGTTAAATCAGTATCAGAGTTTCTGAGCTTATTGCAGAAGAACAATAGGTTAGGAATAAATAACTATCAAGGAGAGTTTTTTTAAAAGTGAGCCATTGCTTGAGAGAACAGATCATATGGAAAAGAAAAAAGCGTTGTGGACATGTATATTTATTTTAAGTTTCTATGGCATTTCTGATTTGTCAAAATCTTTCTGAAACTGTACGCTTAAAGCACAGCTGCCTGGTTCAGGTTATTTGCATTTGCTAAGAAGGAGGAGGTAAAATTTTCAAAGTCACCTAAAGGACATACTTCTCAATTCCATTTTCTCTGTTTAAACACAACCTCTTTCTGAATGTTGAACCTAACTTTGCTGAATGATCCTGAGGTTCTGAATGCGTAAATCAGTTTTGGAAATGTGGGTTATAAATCCATATAATTTATGTTCCTTTGAAATGTTGTTCATAATGATGTATAGAAGCAAATTCTAAATATCCAACCAGCAGCAAAGGGCCATTTTCCTAGTGCTAACCTGTGCTGGATGATGAAATGCGGAATTGTTTCTAATCTGTGCAGTTTTTTACACCTTTTTTCAAGGTGATGCTTCCAGATGTGTTGCTGTGAGCATATGAACGCTCTGGTCTTCAGTGGGGATGAGGCTTGTTACCCACCTTTGTAATGTTCTGAGTGATCCTAAGGGAGAAAGCACTACCCAGCCATCTCCATCCAATTTAGCTCATCCACTGAGGGAGTGTTAAGCTGAGTCTAAGATTTACTTTTTCATTACATCTCTAAGTCAAGTCAAGTCCCACATGCTTGCCGGTGTTTAAGTGTGTAAGCATTCCTCTCCAGAAACTTCTCACAGATCCTGCAAAGTGTATAGGTAAGCAGCCAACAGAGAGAAAGCATCCAAAGAAAGTGAAGTTTGTGTGTAGGAGAGAGCTGCTGTGCATAGATGTGTGCTGATTCTGATTTGTGTATTTGGAAGTTGGATATTCTGGGTATGATGCAAAATGCACGAAAGTGCTGTATATAATGTCATGAACTCTCAAGGCATTAGGATGAGTTTTAGAGTCCATAATCCTTAGACTTTTAATGGAATTGCATGAGAAGTGCACTATTTTAGGAGGAGGGAAAGTTGCTTTGTATTTTAAATAAGAGTTGAATCTCTAGATGCAGAGAAAAATTGTGTGGGAAAAGGAAAGTCTGAAAATTCTAAATGCAAAATGCAAAGTAGAATGTCCCTGTATCACGTGACTTTTCTGGAGGTAGGACTCAGGATTCTTCTATGAGTTTCGATACTGAATGCAAAACTAGATGTGAAACGTTACAAATGAGGTACTTTTTGCCAACTGATAGAGATTTGGAGGTGACAGTAAGAATGCCTTTTAAAAAGTATGTAGGGATACAGTACTTAAATGTTAGCACTTTAAAAAAGTGGAAGCTCTTCTGCTTTGTAAGTAAATATTGTTTAGAAATGCCTAAACTGAAAGAAAGTTTGGAAGACTGTTGTATCATAACAAAAAGATACAAAGTCTATGACATAATCTTAGTTCACACCATTCCTTCAGAAACAGTCCTATACATGGAGTTTTCAAAAGCATGTTCAACCAACAGTTGTTTACAGTTAATTTCAAAGAGAGCAGTATGTCACCAAGCACCTTCTGCAAAAATGCCAAGCAGATCATGTTAGGTAAGGCCTAGATTTAACTCTGTTGGTTTAGAGGGTATTAAGACATACACTGTACCCCAATGTGAGGCTTTAAATGCGCTTCCTAATATGTGTCAGCATTGTGCCTTTTACTGAAGTCTAAAGAAAGCCCAGTCTGGACAAAATTCCCATCCCAATACATGGCATTTATATTGCCTCGCTAGAAAATTAGCAGTTCACTAAGTTGCAGCCATTAACGTCTTTGATGCTGGAATATTGCTTATTATTCTTATGTCTCACTGCCCAAGTTGCACTGGGACCCATTATGCTCTAGAGCACCAAGGAGTTTGGCAATTGCTGTAAGATTGAGTGAAATTCAGCTAACCTAAACTTAGGTATTTAAAAATTATGTCTGGTCTGAGCTAGTCAAGTCAGGTCCCTCTGCAGCCAGTGCAGACATCTCAAAGAATGATCGTTCCTGGTTAAAGTGTTTAGGATGAGATAAATCACTGCCTCTCTCCCCAGTGACTACAGTGCGGAGGACTAGTTCAGATTAGCTGCCATACTGTAGGTGAGATAAATTCCACTGCTGATAAGAATGAGAGGATGTAATAGGATAGAACAGCAAATATACAAGGAGAGAAACACATCAGGGGCAGGGGCCAGGCTGCAACCAGAGATTCAAAGGGTTGTGGTGGTAAAATTATTAATATTTAAGATTTGAGAAGTCTGGCTAAGAGGTTTATCCTAACTAAAAGAACATTCCTTTTGACTAAAAGCTAACAGTCTGTGATTGTTTCCAACTCCCTTCTTCTGAGCTAAGATAATACTGGTATGCCACTCCTATATGCTCCACCGAGAGCCATCTCTCCATATCGTCACGTTATTTACTGCTTGATTCCTTCTTAGAACAGTGGCAGTTAGCACACTCCTACTCAAGGAGTCCACCCTCCCAGGGATGGATACCCGGGTTTGTTAACGTTGAAATGATCGTTTCTCCTCTCCTCCTTCTTTTTTCTGAAACTGTATATAGGTTGGTCTCTGCAATCGCTTGGGAAAGAACAGGGGAGCAGAGGGGGCGATGCTGGCCGAATGTTCTCTCGCTACGATCATAGTTACTAAAGCTTCTGTCTGACCTGTCCTGAATTGTGCTTGCCTTCTTAGGCACTTGGAGTCCCCAGATTCTCTGACAGGGTCTTGGGTCAGGCTGTGGACCAGAGGCAAGTGGGAAGGACCAGGGCTGCCACTCTGCTATACTGCTCCCATACTTCTCTCTTGTGTTTGCAGTTGCCATTCTGATCCTTAGACATCTGTGGCGATCTCCGCTGCGGTCCTGGTTAGGGAGGCCGTGGGAAAGTTCTTCTTGGGAAGAAGCAATAGTATGCAGTCTTCCGCACTGTGAACTGTCACTCTCTCCAGAGAAAAGGAATTAGAAATGGTATTGTCCTCAAGAGCTGAGAAAACTTGCAGATTTTCCATGTATAGTAAACAGTTTCTATAATTACCAGGAAAACAAAACAGAGAGTCAAAGTTGTGCAGCAGGGGCATCCCGTCTCATACACACTGCTGTGATAATGAAATCCAAACCCTGCAGAACTGTAGGCACGTTATTCCCACTTGCTTTAAAGGTCAGCTAAGAAACTAATTTCTCAAATGGGCTCGTAGCTCTGAGACAACATAACACTAGTCGTTTCTTCCAACAAATTGCAGTTGTCAGAGAAACTGGATTAGTAGCTCATGGAGCTAAAAATAGACATTATGCGCTTGCCAGAGAAGGATGAATTCAGTAACAGAGGTGAAGGTATATCAAAATATCATAACATCTGGAGAAAAAGCAACAAAAAATGCTCAACCCAAAGAAAGTTACCCATAAAATTACATTAAAAATAATCCGAATCACCAACTGGAAGAATGACAGGGTTTAGTCTTGTTTCTGTTTTATTCACCTTCCAGATCCACCTTGTGGTTGCTGCTTTATCAGCTGAATCAGTTTGGTCACAGTCCTTTCACAGTCACGTACCTCAGGTTAGGCAGTGCGAGTCATTATGTTAAAGCCATTATTTGAATTCTGAAAAAGAAGAGTCTTTGGCTTAACATTTTTATCTTCTTGCGGGGGGGGGGGGGGAGGAGGGGGAAGAGAGATAATTTATCGCTAAATTTATTCAACTGTAAAATAAAAATTAAACTCCCAAAGCCCAAATCTAATAAGAGAGCTACAGTGAAAGCAACTTTGCAAACTTCAGCATATCTTTACTAAAAAGTGGATAATTATTTTTCATTACATCAAATATTTGCATTTTAAAGAATTCTCTTTTATGCTGTGATTTTGCAAATTTGTATTACTACTTGCTTGGACTTAAAAAAAAAAAAAAAAACACTTTATTCTTCATTCTTCTTCGGTTATTTATTTTCCATAGCAGAGCAATTCCACCATACTGCGTATGACCTTGAAGGAGCAGCAGTCCACTGCAGATAGGGAGCCTCAGCCTGTCCGGTCAAGGTGAAAAGTTCTGCAAGGTACAGGCTGGTCTCAGCTGAAGACAGGGCTGGCAGTAGTTGCATGCAGTTTGTACGATGACTTAACTAATTCTTTTCACTTTTATATTCAGAAGCAGACCTATGTATAGCTCAGGAATAATCTTCACCACTTTCTTTAGAAATTCTTTCTGTAGTATGTGTCTTTTCTGCGTACCTTTTATAAAATCTCTGCATTTCAGATCTGAGGCATTGACAAGTGTAGGGTATCAATAACAACTTAGGTCAGTGAATCAAATCACTGTGAAAAATATTTGTAAAGTATTTATGCTCATTGTCTTTTAGATATCTTAGAACCTAGAGTCCCTTTTGCAAATTCTGTTCTTGCAGAAGCCTTTGGTCATCATTCTAAGAAAGGTCAAGAGTAATGTTGATTTTGGGATTTAATTAGAATCAACACCATTTATCTGGCATTCATTGTGTACCATTATTACTGCAGTGTTAAGGTTCAGTTGTGAAATAGAAATGTCAGGATAAGCAGCACCAGCAGTTATCTGCATTGCACATCCTACACATTATGCACACATTTCATGGCATACTTTGTATTTTATAGAACGTAATATGACTGGTTAAATATGTAGAAAAATAGTTAGGAGTAAAAAATATAAAATATGTGGATACTGCCGTGTCTGATAGCTATCTTGAGATATTATGGATATATTATCACCTACTCTTGGTATTGCTCTGAACGAAATCATGCATCTTTGGTATCCATCCCTGCTTCGGTGAGAGGCATGGTCATCATCATCCCTTTAGTTGTTAAAACTCAGTTACATTAGAGCCCAGGGATTAATAACACAGGAATGTTTCAGCCAATTATTGTAAGAGAACTAATCCTGTTTCTCTCTGAATGTGGTGGGCTCCACTGCTAGGACTGACTTTACATCCCTGCTTGGTTTGATTTTCACCTTTCCCAGTTTACTAAGATTCTGCAGTTCCTCTTTGCAGGATTCCATAGTGTTTTCAAGAGGCTGTGTGTAGTCTGGTTGTGCAGTCCGCTGGTGCAACACACAAATGTTAAGCTGTTTCAGACCACCGTCCCGGAGAGTCCAACCAATGTTTCACAGCCAGAAATAATCCCCTTATTCTCTTTGCTGCTTTGCTCTGTCCCTGTGGCCAACTTTGGAGGAAGAACTGAATGCTACTAAAAATCTTCTAGTGGTTTATATTTGTTTCAGTGGGATAAATTCATGATTAGGACAAACTTTTGCAAAACAAGCTAGTGTTATTGGCATGAACTTCACCGCCTAAGCCCATCAAGTCATAGTTCAGTCTATTCCCAAAGCCTTTGAGAACAAATGGAACTTTGCATGCTGTATCTCGCCTAGAAGAACTGATAACAATTTTCCAGTTGTTTGTCACTGTGATCCTGACTCTCCCATCTGATGGAAACCCCATGAAATTCATGAAATCATGAATGGAAAATCTCATACTTCTGATACTTGTTTAAATCTTTCTTCCAGGAGCCTGCTGCAATTCTGAAATTGGTGATTTAACTGGCAGTTCATTCAGGCTCATCTTCATTTCCTCTGCAGATAACTCTAGAGGATGATTAATCTTTGATGCCTTAGAGTTGTATCTTTTGACTTTTCCCTTTGATTTCAGTGTTGCCAAAGTAAAATCAGAGGGCTAATATCTGTCTAAGACGGTCACAAATAGTTCCAATAACAAGGCCAGGCATATCTGAAGGTAAATTGTAGGTATGAGTAAAAAGCTTGGATTATTGTAGGAAGATGGATGTCCACCTGTGTTCACGATGCTCAGTTTTAGGAGTGGGAATTTTTAGTAAGAGTTATGAGCCACATATTGGTGGTCTGTCATTTACTGAGAGCAGAGCCAAGGGAAGGAGCAGTTCAGTGCAGTGCAGTTTTAATCTCAGCTTATGAATGCTGAGAATTGCTGCTTGTCTTGTTTCAAACTTCTCTGTTTTGGATAAAAACATTTGGTACTCCTATAATGTGAAGATTGACCACCTCCAAGTCTGCACTCCTGTAGAAATGGACCAATCTCCCCTGGGTGCAAATGCTTTTTGTGTAATTCTGTAATACTGTTTTAGTGTGTCCTACAAAGTTTCTCTGAAGAGATGTGGACTTCAATTGTACAAGCATTCTGCACTAAGTAACAAGATTACAACCTTGCACTACCAACAAAGGATGCTTAGCATTAAAATAATATTGGATGTCATTAAATAATACTAGAGCTCTATCAGGGTTTAGAGCACTGTGATGTTTGTGAACTGAAGCAGTTTGTATTAAATTTCTTACAGATACGAGGATAATCTAATAAATGACAGTATTTCCATCTTAGTAATATGCAGAGGAGGTAAGGAGGTGTCCCTAAATGTTTCTGTCAACTTAATGGTTAAGAGATTAATTTTAGTACTATGTAAATGGGAACATTATTTTAAAACACCAGCCTGCAATCTACTGGGAAGGGATGCAGCAGGTTAGATCTTACTGTGAGCTAGCAAGGACAGAAAAGCTCAGCAAAGCATACAAGCGAAGATCTTTCCACACTGAAACCAAGGGAATAATTGCAAAATTGAGTCTGGTTACTTGTCCTAGCTGTTCAGCAAAGGAATCCACCTGCCAACAAAAGCAGAGTCCATACAAACTATCACATGCTGCATTTCACTTTTTTTATTGGGATTCATTTGGCAGACTTAGTGGTCTGGAAGTTACAGTAAGTACCTCTGCTTGAAAATTACTATTTCAGTTATGATTGCTTCCCCAAACCAACTGAATTTATTACTAACCAAAGACTTATCTACTTGAAAACAAAACAGTGAAGTTTGGTTCTCTCATTTATGTCTTTGACTGTGCGCAGTTGAAGTGCATAATATATGTACTAACCAGGCCTGTGTTGTGTCATTGAGCAAGAGTTATTCAAGGCCGCAGCACCAGTATAACACAGCAGAATTCAGTATTAATCCCTCTACGGGAACATGAGTCTATGTAATAAATTGATGTGCCATATCTGTAGGCCATGGGAAAATTGTGTGTGCAGTGAACTACATACGGTCTTAAAAGCTTTAACATTTGTACTGCTCTTCCTATAACAGAATGTATATCTTGATAGCTGTGAGCCTATGAGCTTCTGAAAAAAAATGTAAGCTAAAGTTTATTCTTCTTGTTTTAAAATCACTGTTTTGTGAGTTACTGTTTACACAGGCCTCCATACAGCAGGGGGTCTTTCTCCATGTGTGGGAAATGGAAAAGCAGATGCTATCTGTAAGTCTTGCAGGCTAGAGATCAGTGAATCTCCTCCTGATACGCCGCTTCTTTTTTCTAGCAAATGCAAACAGTGCCAATTGCCTGGGCCTTCTTTAGAAGAAACAAATTGTTTGTTAAACGGTCTTTCAGCTTCTATTGATACTTCTGAATTTTCTCTTTCTGCCTTCTTTTGAGTAGGCTTTGGTGATATGATTCTTGCAAAGTGTACTTGAGGGCAAAGAGTTTGCCTTTTTTACCCTTCCTTTTTCCAAAGCCACTGAAGGCCTCAAACAAGAAGAAGAAACTTTATAAAACTCAAGCAGGCATGTTGTTAACAGATAGCAGAAGGATAAAACAACCTTCGAAGAGTATTCCAAATTACCTTTTAATGGCATGCCTGCACTGTGTTGTGACTTCACATCTTGCTTTCATAGTGTGACCTGCTTTAATGGTGTTTGTTACGATGAGGTCCTTTTAGTTTGTCCTAAAAAATTTTACTTGTTTGTCACCGTATTAGAAACATAAGGTACACTCTATAAGAAAAGCAATATACAATATACTATACATCATCTGTTTCAATGCCTCTAGTTTTAAGCTAGTATTCATATAAATGTTTATAATCAAAATACAGGTTTTATTGTTCTTCACAGGACCAAGCAAACAAGTTTTGCCTTGTCTAAATACTAACAGTTGTCTAAATATTAACAGTAACATTTCTATTCAACAAATACTCTTTTCTCATGCTTCTAGTTAACTTGTGGTGGGCTCCATCCTACTCTGACTCCCCATTAATGCATTTGAAAGGGAAAAGTAATGAGCTATTTTAGTGCATGACCTTTGCGCAGTACCTGATTCATAAAGATAAATAGATCCAAAATCTCATTTATGAGTTATTAGTGATCAGCAAAACAACAAAAACCCTTTGAAGTTCAGCTGAGTAAGTTCTGAAGGTCTTTCATTGCTTACTCAGTTTCTCAGTTTCTTGAGTCATTAGAACAGACATATTTGATGAAGCCTTTGCCATGGACACTGGCACCAGCCTTCATCAGAGAGAGTTCTAATTTCTGCTTCCCATTTTATCTGAAGTTTACTGTAATGGAGAAATTATCTGGATTTAAAAAAAAAAAATCATACAAGTTTCCTTCAAGTCAGTTCTCACTTATTTGACCTAGTCCTTTGGTAGGTAGCTCACATTAATTAATTTTTATCATATTAGTAACACAATATCCAGAAAAAAATGTTTCTCCAGAGAAACTCCACTGAAGAACATTTTGTTCCTAATTGTAACCAGGATACCTCTGTTACATATTTCAGAGCTAAGTCACTGAAGAGGTGATCAAAGAAGACAGAACATTGAGACAAATTCAGAGATTTTACACACAAGAAATGTGTGTACTTAGTTTAAAAAAAATGGTACAATAGGGAAGTTAGAAAGTTCTTTTTTTTCCTTAATAAACTTTGCTGATACACTAACAGTTGCTCATAAAATATTTGTTTCTTCCCCCACATACTCTCATTTGAAGTCAGTAGAGCTTCAAATAAAAAAAAGTTGCATCGTCACAAACATAGGTAATTCACTGGAAGTCATGGACAGATCTTGGTTCTCTAAGCACTGCAATAACAGGATAAGAAAAGTACCAGTTCAGTTACGCTGCCAGGTGCTCAAGATACCATCCAGACTGTATTTGTTATTATTCTCTCATCCTTTAAAATGGCAAAAAAATTAGTTTAAGTCTGTGTCTTTGCATTATTCGAGTTCCCATATGTCGAGACTGCATCTGGTAGTGTGTTGCAAACTCGCCTTCCCATGCTACCACATGAAAGAGTAGCTGCTTCATCACTTTTGTGATACCTTTTTCTGTCTGCTTGTCTGGAATTTTTTGACATCTCTTCAACCATGTCAATAGCTCCGATTGGGCTGCCTGATGTCTGGAGATCCTGGATAAAAGGCCACACTAAACATGTGCAGAACAATTCTGCATCTCAGAATTGGGAAGAGTTTTGTATGGATATGTTGGGTTTTCTGCTAGGGGCCGACCGGCTTTGCAAGTGCACTGGACTCATCTCACACTGTAGAGTTGCTGTGTTGTTACATTGCGCAGTCAGTGCAGACACACGGTCATGCATTTCAGTGTGGCAAATACTAAGGAAAAACACGGAAGTTGCAGCATTTGGAATTTGGCAGGAGTATGCGATTGGTAGCACCTACTCTCTGTTGTTTCATCAAAACTGTCTGGAACAATAAGTAGAAAGGGAAAAGGGAAGTGAGGGGAATTGTGAGGTAGAGCTCCTTTGTCAACATCGTGTTCTCTTTGCCATCACCACATGTGGAACTAACACCATTCAAATACAGTGGTCAACACTGATCATCCGTCTTGCTGGAGTCATATCTGAGTTTCCGTAGGTAAATTTTATATCGAGTAGCTATAATGCTGCCATGGGGCAGGAGGTGACTGTCCTTTTTAATAACGATTGTTTAAAGATTCGTTGATGAAATTGTCAATACCCAAATACCATGTTGGGACTCGGCAAGTAGGGTTCATTTTCCAGCAAGGTTTTGTGGTAGGAACTTTGAGTGTTATTGTGAATCAGGACTGATCTGTGGCGGTCCTAAGCCTTCACAAATAAAGCAGATTATTACAGCACAGTCTGTCTGTCTGTAATGTCAGTAACTGACAGTCTCTTGGTCAGTCCTGCCATGCCATGCCAGAAACATGGTGTTCTGAACAACTGCAGACTTCCTACCTCCTGATAATCCTCGCAAAGCAAAACCATATGACTCCTATTATGGCTAATAGGGGTCTTTGTTTGGGCTAAAAATCTGCAAAGAGCAGTGAAACCATATCCCACACTCCTTGCTGTACAAAACCATCAGCGGTCTGGTTCTGCAAGTGTTATATTTGCTGGGTAACGCTCAGCCTGTAAACAGAATCACAGTCGGGCACGTCGATGTGTAATGCATTCCATGTAGGAACAAGACAGCACTTTCCCCTGACCTGCATTTGGATTTAAAGCTTAGTTACATGGGCCATTTAGGCTGCAGTCCTGCGTGTGCTCAGGTGAACAGGTAACTTAAAGGACGCGGGGGCCTCGTGCAAGGTGTGCTTTGGCCAGGCCTTCTGCAAGCGTTGTGAGCAAGGGTGGCGGGACTGCGGCCATACCTCATCGGGTGGTTGTAGGTGGGAGTCGCATACCCAGTATCTAATGCAGCATTTCATTTATCTAAGGACTTATTTTTCCATACATTCTACACGCATTCCTACATATTTTATGAATCAGGTCTGTGATGAATGTTTTGAACAATTTGTTTGCTGCAGTTTCATGGTGTTACTATCTCTTCGGTTTGCAATGTAAATAATATTGTACATCTGCTATTTTATGATACAAACGCCATGTGAATTGCTTATTTTTAAAATGTTGTAGCTCTGTTACGGTTTATTTACAATGCCATCTCACAGTATTGGTTTAATATACAATGTATCTGTATGGCATGAGTTAAATTGCTTATATTTTACAATGTCAAATATTTTTTTTTCCTTCTAAAATGACTACATTTCATCCTATGCAGTTTCATAAATGTTTCTTAAGTGGCTCATTATGTCTGGAAATATTGCTTCCTTTCCAGTAGTGCAGGCATAAGAACCAGTGTTCCTGATCAAAATCATCAGATACATCATCTAGCAATTTCAGATTAGAAATATATGTACAAATATGTAAGCATTTATAGTTAATCAGAACATCTACTATATCTTCCTTGCTTTTCATGTAATGATACATTTCAATCATTTTGTATACTTTCTATTTGTAATTATTTGTGAGTCATACACAGTGTAAATAACATGTTTCATTATGCAAGATTTCTAGGTATTCAAGATTACAAGAAAGGTGAATTTGTATATGAAAAGAAATTGACAGTAGATTGGAATGATATAAAATAAAGTGGTGATGACTATGTTCTATTTTATACTGTTCATTTCCAAATTGTCTGTTAAAGAAAAAACATTTCATTTGCCCTTTAATGTCCAACCAGTTATTTACAGTATATTTACATCAATAAATCATGCAAAAGTCTATTAAAAGTCATGATGAATCATTGAAATTTTCTGTTTTTCTGTTGACAGCTTACCTATGGAGAGCACAATTAAAATATACTAAAACCCAATTCAATAGAAGCAGTCCAAAAAGTCAATGAAGATATTTGTGGAAAAGAACCTCTCTTCACTCCTAGCTCTCAAACCTCACCTTATACCACAAATCCAAATTTATTGTTAACCAATAAACTAGTAAAATATGTTATAACAAAATGCTAGATGCTTAAATACAGATTGTGTATATCACTTGATGTGTAAGCTTTGCTTTTCATGGACATTGCCGTGTAAAAACCTCACTAAAGCCTTTGTTCTTGACTGAACTTTAGGAGACATAGTTGCTTAAGAAATTTAACAGATTGTTGGAAAGAAAATGTCTACTTCGGGTGATAGTATAACGGCTAATTTCTTCCCGTGATTGTTCAGTTCTCAGTTGTGTAGAACAACAGAGCAGAACCAGATTTCAGTCCTGGAGAACAGAGTTTGGAAACAGGTGACATTACAACGAAATGACGGCACTAGCTCATTGCTACCAGTGCAAGAACAAAGGAAGCTGGCACGCCCTATCGCCATCAGCCTTACAAATGCTGCTCGTGTTGCCCATTTTCCCATTCCTTCTTCATCTTTTCTGTATCCCCAACATGTCTCATTCTGCTCTGCTTTTTTTTTTCCAGAAGACCATTAACTAGAATTGATTGCAATATTTTTCTGTGGAATGTGTTACTGGGAGATAATGGAATTTCAATTAATTCAGAATGTTGGCAGGGGAGTTTGATTCTGACGTTTTGGTACTGAATGTGCTTGGCTTCTGTGTGGCTAAAGCCAAAACTAAGGAAGGTCTAACCTATCCTAAAATTTCAGGGACTTTTGCCCTTGCCACAGCTGGCTTCAAGCGTGGTGAATATTTTCCAAGAAAGAGACTGATAATTTGTTTATTCCTGTCTTCAAAATTATTCCAGAAGATTATTCCAGTTTAGATGGGAATCTGAATAACTCTGGTATGTGGGAGTCAGTTCTGATCTACAGTAGATTTGGGAATACTGTGTGTCAACCAGGAAATTATGATAAAGACAATTCTCAGAGTCTTTTTAGCTGGGAGAGTTACTCTTCTATTAACATAACACTGCATTTTGAGATCTCACTTTGTCCAATAAAGCTCATTTATGTTACTGTATGAATGTAGGGAATGCCTTCAGCTTAACACCCATATGCAGTCCAGATAATTCCATCACAGAAGGATACAATAGGAATAAAAAAAGGTACAGACAAGGACATCAACAATTATGAAAGCTGTTGCATATCTTCCAGAAATTAAATAGGCAAGAATTGCCCAGGTTTGAAAAGACCTCTGATAAAGATCTCTGAATACTATGGTGAAAGGGGATAGAAAATGATTATTCTGTGTTTCTTACAATGCCAGAATTAGAGGACATTTAATGAGGTTACAGGCAGCAGATTAAAAACAAGTAATGCAAGAGAAAGTACTTTTTTCAGTGTGTGTAATCAAATTGTGGCTCTCAGTGCCAACAGAACATTTCAGAGACTAAAATAGAAGCAATTAGAAAAGCTGATGAAGAGTAGATTCATCAGCTGATTTTAAACATGTTGAACTGCATGCTGTTGTCAGCTCAGGAAGCCACTAATCCTTTGTTGCAGGAGTCTGGGAGAGTGTACTAGCCAGAGGTCTCGTAATACTTTTTTATGCTCTCCCTTGTGTAGCATTCCCTATGGATATTGTCACAGACAAGTCGTTGGGTAGATGGACCTTTCAAGAAAAAGTCTGGGTTTATATTCTTATATGGGAGACACTGGAAGAGGAGAGACCAGTATGATCTGCAGGTTGAGGGAAGAATGGGAGGAGGAGAATTTGAAAGTCATACCAGCCCCAGGAGGAGATAGTGTAATGCACTGGAAACTTACTGTTAATACATGGAGTGGGCATCAGAGTTGGTCTGGGGGAAAAGAGGTGGGCTGTCTTCTGGGAACAAGCATAAAAGGTAAGGATTTTAGACTGAAAAAGATATTGGCTGGAGCAGGAGAGACCATCTGGGAACAAATCAAAAAGGTAGATTTCTGCTGAAATGTCTCAGCGCAAACAAGTTTCATGTGATCTTTCACAGAATTTTCTCTATTCCTAGGAAAAAAAGAACATGTGGACCAAGCAAATAAATGAAGACTCAACGATGGGCCAAGATTAGTGTTATAAGAAAGACTTGGGGGTCTTTCATCATCTTGATGGGGAAAACACTCCGTCGTGTGTTGACTCTACCCAAGTATCTGGAGCACAGGCATTGCGGGATTAAGTCTGAGATGTTGTTAATAACAGCTTTAAGCAAAAAGGATTGTTTACATTTTCTTACATGTAATATCCCTCCCTGATTTCAGTACAGACGCTGAGAAAATTAGGTAATAGTACTGAATAAAGGAGCTATTCCTGTAGGTCTACACAGACAAATGATTTCTCACTCTGTATATATGAGCATATCACATACTTTAATTCTGTTTTACTAGCCTCCTAAAATGTAGGCATGTGTGAGATGCACGGGCTAAGTGGAACAGAAGCTGAAGCTGAGGACCACTTTGATTCAATATTTTCATTAAAGACCTTAGTACAGAGGAGAAGAAATGGTATCTGTTGATGGCACAAAACTGGGAGTTATTATCAACATAGCAGGAGCCAAATGAAATAAGGGAAGAATGGAGTGGCCTTCAGACCACATAAAATAGAAGTAGGATGAAAGGATAAGTAATGTGTGCCAGGATTAATTGCAGGTATTCCTGTAATAACTGGAAGCTCATAATTTAGAAATGACAGAGGAAGAAAGAGACAGAAGGGTACTGACTGAGAAGTGTATGATTATAGCCACTAATGTCATATGAAAAAATCAAATGTAACCACAAGAGACATGTTTCTGATAGATACAGGAAATATCACTGTCCTTGCATAAGGTAGTCGTGGGATCGTATCTGGAACACTGTGTGTAATTCTAATTATTTGCATTCAGGAAATCAGTGTATTCCTGTGACTGATAGCAAGGTAAAGCCTAAGGGAAATAAATTATTTAATTAACCTGTTTCTTTTCCGGTGGACCACGCATCTTTTAAAAAGTGTATATATAAAACATTTTAAGTGTGCCTGATGCAATAATATGTCTCTGAGTAGAGAACATAGCACCATCAAAAATGTTCAAAGTGCTCACATTGCTTGCTGCTC